>NW_026251803.1:0-119486 GCF_025024155.1 Gamsiella multidivaricata
GCCTTGCGGTAGGGCAGGCTGCGGATTCTGGTGAGCGGAATTTGGAGTTGACGGCATCATGTTGGAGTGGATGTGATAGGTCTTGTTATCGATATCGAGTGCCGTGGGGATAAACCCTGCTGGGGGCACGTCCTTGTCCTGCGATTGCGTAGGACCTGCTTCAGAGGCCAGAGAAGATAACGGTACGGCACCTGGTACAGCAGTACGCACGGACCTTGCAGGCCATAGCAGGGAGAGGGCTGGGTTCGGTTCACCGGCCTCCGTGGGAATATGGTATGGGATGCAGGGCTTCAGGAAATCCAATGCAAGCAGCTCGTGGGCAGAAGGCCGTGTCGAGGCATCATGGTCCAGACAGTGAGTTATGAAACCCTTGATCTCTGGGTCCTGGATATGGTCGAGCGCTTGCGGCTTGATGCCCTGCGTAACCTTCCGATATATTTGGGCCTGATTCGTGCACTCTGCGTAGGGATAATCCTTGGTGACCTGGCGAAGCACATATACGTCGGTTTAGGATTAGTCATACGTAAAATTACCCACGCAGACCATATGCGAGCACCACCAAGATGGCATCCCAACAAGTGCTTACCATTTCGAGGACGCACATGCCAAAGGCATAGATGTCGACCTTTTCGTTGTACTTTTCGTCATAGAGTTCCGGAGCCATGAACTCAGGTGTCCCCAGGACCGACGACACATGTGTGCGATGGCGGACGACGGCCAGGCCGAGGTCTCCGATCTTGAGCTGTCCGTTGTTGCCATTGATGAAGATGTTATCACACTTGAGGTCGCGATGGATGATTGGTGGGTCGTGGGTGTGCAGATAGGCGAGTCCCTGGAGGATCTGCCTACACCAAGACTTCGCGACCTTTGGCTTAGGCACCCCCTTGAGTGTCTTCCTCAGATACTGCTTCAGCGTGCCTGAGGACATGAGTTCAGTGATAAAGACGATCCGCTCGCCACCGTTGCTCGTTGGGGTCGACCAAGACGCATAAAAATTGATGATGTGCTCATTGCGGATGGACTGCAGGATCTTGATTTCAGACAGGATCTTTAGAGCCTCGCGCTTGGAGAGATGATCGAACCGCAGCTGGTTCCAAGCAACCTCATTGCCCTCCTCGAGGTCGCAGGCTTTGTAGACCAATTTATAGGCACCTTCACCTAGGATTTCGTCGCAGCGCTGGTACCGATTCGATGGGTCCGTCTCCACTGGCCCCTCGTTCTCTGAGTCGCCTTCAAGATCACCATGTGCTGTTGGTACACCCATGCTGCCGTCTTGGCCTTGGAGAAATGCGCGCTTGTTCTGTGGGTGTCCGGAGTGTTGAGAATCAGAGGATGGGATTCAATTGCTGCAATGACAGGAGGATCGACATGCCTTGGCTGGCACTGTCGCGGTTGCAAGATCAGGGAAGCGTTTCGGCGCAAGATGAAGAAAGGCGATGAAGGATGGATTTGAAATGCATCAATTACAGCGCATGTGCTATGGGCTCAGTAGACCAGGTCAGTAGGGTTGTTTTATTGCTTTGGCAGCTGCATTAGCAAGCTAACTGTACGACCAGAGTTCGCAGTCGACGCAGCCCTCCTCGGGTTTACATGTGGGTACAGGCTTGACCTTGAGCACGCCCTCGATAGTATCAAATAGCCGATGGGTGCGGATGTCGACCTTCCAGTTGTCCTCCTTCACAGGGTCGTAAACGCATGTACGTCCCGTGTGGCATTTGCTACAATAAAAAGAACATCAAGTTCAGGAACGCAAGCAAAGCAGTTCCATCAACAAAACGCGTTTTTAACGAAAAAGGCTTCCTTTTCCAACAAAGTGCACAGCTGCCTTACCTCTCCATCGCAAAGCCAGAGTAGTAACAGGCGCTCGAAGGACCGTTGCACACGCCCTGGAAGATTGGGTCTGCGGTGTGGCCAATATGAAAGAGCGGTAAGTCGTTCCAATCGATCGCCGGGGGCATAGGCAGATGCAGTCTCTGTGCCGCTAGCCTGTCGCCCGGCGTTTGGAACGTCACCGTGGGCACTCCAAACGTCAATCCGAGAAGAGCAGCGAGGGCTCCTCCTAGACTGTGTCCCGTCAGCCAAACATTGGCGCCCGGGTACATGTCCTGGACGGCCCACAATATGGCCTGCATTCAAGAAAGAAATCCGTCAGCGGTGCTCTTACAATTTACGCCTCAGGCACGGGCAGGAATTATCAGCTTACCATTGCAATGTTATAATAAACATCATCACTGTTAACGCTGTTCTCAATACACGTTTGATCACACTGATATCCGCCCGTATTGCAGTCACAGACACCCCTCCATGTGCGATCCACTTTGGCACAGCAGCATGAAAACAAAAGATTGTCCTATACACGTCAATCGCAAGGTCAGACTGGCTCAGCATACCAAGCCATGATGTAAAGGGCTTGCACACAGGTGTCACGTCTGAAGCAAACGCCATCAAGTCTCACATTGATTTTGTCGCGCGTGGAGGTACCTCCTCCTCCTCCTAGAATCGCGGCGCTTGTTCCTTTGATGGCAATGATAAGAGTGCTATTGTCCGCAGACGCAAACACATGTCCTCGAACGCCATCCTCCTCCCAACCAAACGTGGAATTCTGCCGTATCAGCATAATTCAGAGAGGAAGTGTTAGCGATTACAG
This sequence comes from Gamsiella multidivaricata, assembly GCF_025024155.1. Classification (NCBI taxonomy): domain Eukaryota; kingdom Fungi; phylum Mortierellomycota; class Mortierellomycetes; order Mortierellales; family Mortierellaceae; genus Gamsiella; species Gamsiella multidivaricata. The sequence goes on from NW_026251803.1 coordinate 2,648, forward strand.
CCTACAGGAAAAAAAGAGGGAAGGCAATATTAGCCGAGGTAGCACTTACGACGCTCCAATGTCCCTCTAGGTCGTACCAGCCAGGGCTGGCCACTTCGGTGTATGAGTTATAATTCATTTTGGATAGTTCGAGAATCGTGTCCTTGTCCGTTATATCCGGCCCGACGACGGCCTCTACGGTCCAAAATTCCGGTGTGGCAGATGTATCAATGAAGCGAAATCCTTGATTGCGGTATGATTGATCATGGGGCTTCAGTGTGGTCATCGCCTTGACCTTGATACGGTGGCTGAGAGACTTTCCAGTCAGCAACTCTGAAAGAGCAATGTCCTCGCGGTTGACGTCCATCTTTTTAAATAAATTCGGGTAGCGAACACCACCATGGTGCAGCAGGTGCCTCAAAGTTACTGCTTCGTACGGCAAGTCCTGACCGGACACAAGGCCCATCTTATCAGTAATATGGCGTGGAGACTGCGGCATTTCCAGATTGAAAGGTATTTGGGTGGTTCCTTGTCCTAAGGGCAATAGCTGTTGTTGATTTGGCTGATACCGCTCAGAAGCAGGCAGCAGTTGCTTCGGAAGTGGAAATGGGTGCGCTTGAACATGGGCGAGGTAAATGGAAGGTGATAGAAATGCTAGGGCCAGAACGGAAAGTGCAAAGAGTGACAAATACACGGGCTGACGCTGTCGAGACATGTGGTTCCGGGCAGTGTGTTCAGAGAGTTGTGTGAAATGGCAGGAGAGCGCTGCTTTGAATGATGGTGAGCAGTTAGATGGTGATGGCAGTGATGGCGGTTGTTTCGAAAGGAGCTTGTTGAGCACAGCAGGGGACCAAGGCATCCAGGTTGATGCACGTGACAGTCTTCTGCCATTCGCCCCCAGCTTGCGTCAGAATCATAATCAACTCACATGGACAACGGACATGGATCGCGATCCTGATCAATGCGGAAGATCCTCTCCGACAATCCCACTAGGCTCAACAGAATCGTCCTTGCAACAATATCTACATCGCGAAACCGCTGCTGGCAACAGCTTGGAAAAGCGTTCAGGAGAGGACAGCATGATATCCACCACCAAGGCCCTTCAAAGCCAAGCGCAGGTGCAACTGCCATCCTTACCACCAACGTCGTCTTCAACAACCGCACTGAATGATCCCGATGGAGAAATACCAGAGGCGCCTTCAGCTACAGCCGCTGAACACACTGAGGTAGATCAACAACCCATGGCTCCAAGGCCTCTCGCTGTCAAGCCGGCCTACAAGAAGAGAGTCGTCATATCTTCGTCCTCTCCTGATGAGACTACAAAGAGAAGCGGATTGATAGAGGCCACGGAGAGGTGCATGCTGGGAAGGCACCATTTTGAAAAGCGGATGCGGCTGGGAGGCAGCATCTACGACCGGCCTCCTATTGTAGCAGCCATACCGCCTCAGGAACAGCAGCAGCAAAAGCTGATAATGAAACCAAAAGTACCACGCCCCCCGAAGCCACCATCAAAAAAGAAGATGACAAGACCACCACAGATATGGCGACCTACGGAATTCAAGGAATCCGGCACGCGCGCAAGGTCAAGGTCCATAATCAGGCCTGTCATGAGAGAAGGGTCGATTGAGTCCCTAGTCAAGCTAACGAAGTTTCATAAGGATAGACTTGCCCAACTATCCACCCGACCTCTACCACTTCAAGATTTGCAGACTCTAATTCATGCAGAGCAGGAGCAGGAGCACTTAGTATTAACGGATCTCGCAGTTAGGCTGCACAAGGAGTTATTGAAGTTGCAGTTGGAGGAGGGTGTTTTGCTCAAGATGCTACAACTTTCAGAGTCAGGATTATTGGACGCCTCAGATCTGGAGCGCGTGCGCCCACGCAAGCGACGGAAATCAAAAGAGCTCGAAGCTCAGACAAGGGCCAGATTGCGAGCAATAAACCGACCCGTGTCCACGGCCTTCAGTTCTACAGCCATGGATGGATCAGGATTAGCGTCGGATGGGCATACTCAGATGAGGGCGCAGGATTTGTCTAGATCATTGCTTTCTCCGCCCATAGGCTGTGGTGTGCACAGGGATATCACAGCCATATCATCGGGAAGTCCACTCGCAGATCTGACTGATGTTGCAGTCAACGAGAGTGAGCGTGGGGGGACATGGGGAAGCGCCTATCAAGAGGCCGCAGAGGAGAGAGCTTTCCATGATAGCCGTGATGAACCTGAGAGAGGAAACAGGCATCAGGATGTCTATATCGAGGGCAGATACAGCAATGAAGATAACGACGACAGCGAGGACTGTGATGACGATGACGATGACGATGACGACGACGACAATGACGATGACAGCGACGATATTTGCGATGTGTATGACGGCGATGAACACGAGAATGAGTATATTGGACCGAATGGTTTAGACTATCAGCCATCTGAAGACCCTTACTCTTCACGGCGCATTAACGTCGGTGCTGTGTCTTTGCCAGACCAGTCTTCAGGTTACCAAGGAGAAACAACCCAAGGCCTGCGTAGTTCTTTCGGTGAGTACAGTGACCCAGAAGTAGTGAGGGCAACAGTGGATCGACTTGAATGTGTCAACATGTCATAACCTTTACTTTTCAATCAACATTGCAGATGAGGTCAGGGGGCTGCTTGACGGCAAAGGCAAAAAGCGGACGGCAGAGCAAGCTATTTCTGAAGAAGATAGAGCGATCGAGGAGGATCTGTACGAGCTGGACTACGATGGTAGTGTAGGTAACATTGGGGATAATGCGGAGGAGAATATCGAGAGCGAGGCGGAGGGCATTGTTGAGGATAGAGAGGAGGGCGGTGTTGAGGATGATGTTGTGCGTAGCATTGAAGACGAGGATGAGGCGGTGTACTCTGGCAGCGAGGAAGAATCCGAGAATGCAGATAGCGGGGTGGATGAAGAGGACGACGGAAGGGCAAGGCAGGCCCTCCAGCGGATGCTGGAGCAGTATGGGCTGTAGCGCGCCGCACCGCACAGCTTTATGCACATAATAGGCACACAATGCACACCATGCACACCATGCATCGACACCACATCGCACAGCATACCGCAACAGAGTATACAAACCAAACACACACACACACACAGTCCGCCTGGTTTTTTGAGTTTCGACTTAAGGTTGGATTGGTTAGCGTCCCCGCCATTGGGCTGTGCATGTTCAGCCAGGAGCTGCTCTCGTGTCTTGTCGTGTCTTGACCTGACACCGACGCTGGCTGTTTCATCCGCAGCGTGTGCTGGGCGAGAGAGGAGCAAGAAGGAGGTGGATAGGACAAGAGGCATACAAAGACGTGTGTGTGTGTGTGTGTGTGTGAGAGAGAGAGAGGTGCTCTGCTTCTTTCGCTTTCGCCCTTCTGCATCCATCCATCCATCCATTCCATCCATCCATCCATTCCATCCATTCCATCCATTCCATCCTTCTCCATCCTCCCTACTCCTTCACCAGCCAATGCACGCCCTCTCCATCGCCCTCTCTTCCCCCGACATCCTCCACCACATCCTCACACTCGATCTCCTAGCCCAGTCCGATCTCAGAGCCTGCTGTCTTGTCAATTCCGAATGGGCGGCTGCAGGCTTGATCCTCCTTTGGCGTCATCCAAAATGCCACTCTCTCTACAGCTTCAGTCTGCTGCTCGATACCCTGCGCCATGAAGTCGACCTCTACGGTCCTATTTCCCCAGCAACCTCGATAGCAGATGCCGTCGTTGCTGCCTCTACCTCCTCCGCCCTCCGTCGGTCTCTTACCATGCGCGAAAAGTCCTCTCCCTCACACCCCTTGTTCCACTCGTCCTCGTGCGCCTTGCTGGTCCCCACGCCATATCGCCCGCATCAGCAGCGCAAAGAATATGGAATCCCCTTTCATGGCCAAAGGATCTATCATCGCGCACAGTTTATCCGGAGCATCGACTTTGGAGCCCTGGTCAGCGTCCTCTCGACTCACCACTTTGAAATCTTGGCGCGGTCTACCAAGCTCGGCTTTCGGACTTTGGATCTACGCCGCATTCGACTGCCCTTTTCAAACCACCTGCTCTCGATCCTCATGAACTCCAAAGCGCTGAGACAACTTACTCTAGGCCACTTGGACATCCCGCTCGAGGCTCTAGTTTATCTGGAGCCGTGTTTTTCGGGATTGAAAGAACTTCGCCTGGTTGACTGCCCCGATACCATGGGCGACGCACAGCTAAGCATGGTCCTCCGACATTGCTCTCAACTCACAGTCCTAGAACTTCAGGGCAACTCTTTCACGGACGAATCGCTCTGCTGGATCGGCAAGGCATGTGTTGAGCTTGAGGTACTGGTTATCGGGGCACCCAAGATGTCAGATGCCGTGGTCGAGCAGATCGCAGCCGCTTGTACACGTCTAAGATCCTGGACTTTTGTGGACTGCACGTCCTTACAGGACGCTACGGTGGAGGCGCTAGAACAAAAGTATGGTATACTTGCAAACGGACACTGGACAACAAGCGGCGTCAGCTTCAGCGTTAACGGGAGCAGCAATAACAATAACAATAGCAACAACAACAACAACAATCAACACATCAAAAGCGTAATGGCGCCTCTCATGGAGAATACGCGCTGGATAGAAACTGCAACAACAACCCTAAGCAGCTCGTCATCCTCGACCCTAATGACTACCTTATCGGCCTCATCATCAGCAGTTTCTTCACCCTCTACCTCGTCCATGTTCACTCATTCCGACATGGAGCTACAATTGTCGTCCTCGTCATCATCCGGCCGCTTTGACCACAGTCCCCCCTTTGCGCTGACCCGCTATGCGTCGACTCTTAGAAACTCGGCAGCAACGCTGGGAAAGCTATCGACGATCCATTTTCGCAACTGCAGCGGTATCCGTCCGCAACTGATCAGCTCCTTTTTACGCTCTCAACCGGGATTGGAGTATTTGGTCTTGGGCGGGTCTTCTATCACGGATGAAGCGCTGGAATCTTTGACAGAGACCCCGTTGGCGCAGCTCGACAGTCTTAGTTTGATCGATTGCGGCGAGATTTCGGACGAATCCATGGTGGCAGTGATGTTTAACTGTAATAGGGTGAAGAAGCTGACCATCTTTGGGTCCCATTTCACCCTGAGGACGTTTTCGTCCATCTCCCTGCACTTAACCCAGCTGGAAGAGCTGCATCTAGAGCACGTTCCCTTGGTGATGAATGAGTCCCTGCAGGATATACTAGTCAGGTGTAGGGGCCTCCGAGCCTTGAGGTTGTGGCACTGCAGAAATGTGACACAGGACTTGTTCGCTGATCATGCTAGTCCATGCGCAAGTTTGGAAGTGTTAGAGTACATGGACAAGTTCCCTCGGCCTTATGCGGACGATGGGTGTGATACACAGGTCCGGTTCCTGCAGAGCCTGGTCATTCAGTGCGAGAGGTTGCGGGTCCTCAGGCTGGCCAAGTTAGCCGATACTTGGGTTCCAGTGGTAAGCATTCATCTATGCATCTTGGAAGAGCGTGAGGCTCATAGAATTTGATCCGCAAGCAAAGAAGGGCACTTTTACTGACTTTGATCCACTGCTCTTATTTTCCATTTTCCGCTGTTGTGGGTCTCGCTTAAATAGAATCTCGTCTCGTATCTGTGCCAACTCGATCGACTCGAAAAGTTTACCATTCTGCAGAACCCCGGCTTGGATCTTATTGATCTCAAGGAGCTCAAGGCACGTCTGCCCACACTCGTCCATATTGGTGTTGGCGTGTCGGATAGCCTCTCGAAGGAGGATTTGGTCACTTTTGCTCAGTCTCACCATCGGCCAGGGGTCCAAATGTATGACCGAATGCTCGAATCCAGCGACGACCTGCAGTCATACGGCAGTTAGGGCGCATATATTCACAAATTCACTAAACAAACTATACCAAAATGTGTAGAGGTGTTGTTGTAACGTGCATTGCAAATTTATTCCGGCAGTTTGCAGAGCAGTTAGTTTTGTTACAGGATGCATATCATACATGTGTAGTCTCATTCAAGTATTTGTCGGCTCAAATATTGGCAGCGTGGACGAAGGAATGTCGACACTCTCGATGCTTTGATTGCTCTGCCATCCAGACATCACTGAAGTGTCTCGAGGTATACTCCGCGTGCCATCCAGTCTGGGCCTACCAGTGCTACTTTCCTCATTCATCTCGTCCTCCTCCTCTTTTCCTTCATCTTCATTCCCGTTCTCAGCGTCCTCTGTGTCCGACGAGGTAGAACTACTCGATTCCCGGTCATTTAACGCACATCCTACAACGTCTCCACTGATTGATATGAGTGCATATCCCTGATTTTTCACACTCTCCTGGAAGAAACTCTCGTCCACTCGAAGACCAACAATCGCATCTCCACCCAGCGCCGCCACGTGCGACCTTGCCACAGCCTGAATCTCCATCAGAAAAACGTGTACGAATCCGCCCATACCACTCGAAACTGTCGCATCGTGTAAAATATGCGTTTCCTTGACAAAGTGAAGAGACAGCTTGCCCAAGTACCGTGTCGGTGTTCGCCCAGGGATGAATGACAGCGGCGTCACCTCAATGAAGGGCCGATCTGCTGGCATCATCGGTAGAAACGCCACTCTGCCGGACTCTTCCATCTGACCCTGTCGTGTGAGCGTGGATGAGATGGATGACTGTCGTGCATGGCGGTTGTGCTGCTGCTCCGGTTTTGTGGTTCCTGTTCCCACTGTATTCTCGCTGGCGTCACTGTTGTTGAATGAGATCGACCGATAGGTTGGGCTTGACGGGGGGGCCAAGTTCGAGCTCATGGCAAGCGGTATTTGATCTTGGCTATCATGCGATTTTACGGCCGTCTGAATATTACTTGGCCCCTCTATTGGTGTGCTGGGTCCGCTGTCAGTGACAGGCAAGGGAGCGAAGCACTCTTGCGCAGGAGTGGTGGGAGCAGTGGCAGAGGTTGATCCAAGAATAGTATGGCGTGACGGCTGCGTCGCCAGCTGATGAACCGCGCCTGATCGGGTGCTAAGGTCCGTAAGAGCGCTGATTGGCGTGTTCGACTGACTGGAAGGCGACGTTTCCCGTGGAGAGTCCGATGTTTGGCACTCATCCATCTGGAAGACCATCGAGTCCTCAACAGATGCGATCAGTGGCCGACCGGAAGATACGCTCGAAGGCCGGGGTCCGTTCTCGGACCCTGATCTAGAATGATTGGCGGATAAAGCAGTCGATCCAGGCACGGACCTCCATGGAGAAAGAGTGATCGGCACTCCCAGTGGCTCCAGGGCGTCTGTCTGGCGCTGCTGCCCAAGAGCTACGGCTGTGAGTTGGATTTGAACCTCGTTAGACCTTGGCAATTGAATGTTGTATGTGATGCCCGCCAACACACAGTCCGTGAAGTAGGACAGCCGGAAGCGAAGGTCCTCGTAAATGGATCGGAAGAGGGCTGCCAGCTGTCGATTGGGATGGTGAGAGATCATGTTGATATGGCCCTGCTTGACTGTCGTGATCAGATGAGCGTTGTCTGGGATCATCGGGTCCGTGCTGACAAAGTACGGATGGTTGGGGAGGGTCTCAGTGCTGCAAAGCAAAAATCCATCCGTAAATACTGGGTCCAGCAGCACAGCCATCAAGTCTTCATCAGCGTCGTCGTCAATCTGAATAACCACGTTGGTCTGATAGTTATCTTTCTCGTTCTCGTCCTCAGAGTCCGAGCTCGATCCGGAGCTGTCGTCCTCAGGCTGACCTGTCGAGGCTCCGTCCGCAAGGGTCGACGGCGCCCCTGGCTCACCATCCTCCTGCTCCCGCAGCTTAGCAGCCTCTAGGTTCTGTCGGTTCGTCTCTGAAAGGTCCATGATCTTGCGCTGCATTTCCAGCAGCTTCTTGTCCTCCTCATCAATCACATCGAGGTTTCTGGAGATTCTGAGTGCTGGCGGTGTTGGTAGAGCGGATAGGTACATCGCCGTACCGGAGGCGACAGCGACAATGAGAGAGTCTCCCACCGTTACCTGGAACCGCAGGCCGAAAATGGCATTCAGACCGTGAATCTTAAGCTTGTACATAAGCTGTCGATGCAAGTCGTATTCCACGAATGGTATAGCATCGCTCACAATAGTCGCATTCGACTCCCCGTCCTTTCTTTTCTTGGCCCGACAGACGTGTGCCTCCACAAAGGCGCTCTGTCCTACCACGCCCAGCTCCGCCGGCGGCTCTACAGTGCTAAGCAGGATCTCAGGAACGTACTTCTTCTTGCACTTCTGACACTTGACCAGACTCATAGGAAATGGTGATGACTTGCGATAGAATGGGATATGACACATTCTGCAGGCTGTTGGGAGTACAGTGGGTTAAAAGTCAGCATTAGAATATCTACCATGGGTGGTCATTAAAAAAGTAAGTGTTTGCTATAGTCTTACCAGACGGCTGTTTCCTCTTGCTTTTGCGCTTGGCTAGCATCTCCATCCATTGCTGCTCCTTGAGAGAATTCTGGAAGCTGGCCTTGGTGGTGATCGGTGTGGGAAGACTGTCCACCGGGTTATCAGCGTACGACCGACTAATGCTTCCCGAGCGTGACAGGTTCTTGGCGACCTCGAAGAATCCAGGTGTGAATGCGGTCATATCCAGATTGGCGGCTGTGCCAATTGCAGAAAGCACAATGAGCTCGTCGTTGATGGTCGCTGCCTCTTGATAGCCAATGATGTGGGAGCAGCCCAGTACTCGCGCGTGCGACTTGATTTCGTCCCGCAACTCGTTCCACCAAGCGTCGCGTGTTTCGACATCATCATTCTCAATCAGTTTTACAGATCGCGCGCTCACAATGCCACCCAAGTTGAATACAGTGCCTGGCGGGAATTCGTGGAGCGTAAATATTTGTTGCTCCAGATACTTGTAATTATTGATGCTGTTCCTGGCCCCACTGGCGACCGATGGTGCAGAATCCGTGCTACTACTGCTATCGCTTGAAAGTGACGAACCGCGTCTCCTCTGTACCAATGCAGGTAACATGCTGTCGGGACTGGGCCCAGCACTGATGGCGCCAGAACCCTGCTCGGCTTCCCGTGTCGATGAAAGGATATCATCCGCGTGAAGATCGTTCAGGGTGACCGGTTGCAGCTTGTCGATGAACTGAGGCGACGAACTGGAAACCATGGCGATTTTAACGGCAGTACCAACAGCACGGGCCGTGATGGCATGTTCCTCGCTCTCCAAGTCGAAACATTGCTGATAGCCTAGAACGGCGTTTCCGCCCATATCCAATGTCTCCTTGCCCAGCAATCGACGGAGTTGCCCCGAAAGTCGGAAGAGAAGTCTCTGACGGGCTTCGTTTGACGATCGCTGTGTACGAAAGCTATCGCTCCAATGATATTCAGGGTCGTCCTCGTTCACAATGGCGTCCACAAAGCCGTGCATGGCTACTATCTGGTATCCAGCAGGCAAGGATGTCGTTGAGAAAAACATGATTCCTGCTGAAGAGTCCTTAAAGGGGTTGACATCGCCGAAGAACTGAAGCTTGACTTGGACGTTGACCTCGCCTCGCACGCCACGAATAGTGTCATAAATTGGGAACCATCCAGCGATCTGCCAGGGCGAATTGACCGGCAATAGGGGATTTAAATCAATAAAGACAGAGCCGACAGAATCGTTTGCAGTGATGGCGTCGTAGTCGAGCACCTTGAGCTCCAGAGGTTCGTTCTGAAGATCAGCATCGTCAGTGACCTCAAATCTGAAGTCCTATGGATATGTCAATGCGTGCGATACAAGATTATTAGTTTTCAGCATTGAGGATCTAGGTGGAAATTCTGTGGCATCGTTATATGTAGGTGATGAGTGCGAATACGTCGAGTTCGTCATTGACACCGCGAATGCATTACCTCGTTCCACACAGGGTTGAGTGTCTTGCGACAGACAGTAGTCCGCTGAGCCTCGAAATCGGCAAAGCGCACCTCTACGTAGGCGTCCGTCAGGTCCGAGGCCTTGTCCATGACGGGCAGATCCCTTGCTCCGACGACCCTGATTTTCAAGATGCAGGGCATGCTCGGTGGTACATGAAAGAGAATGATGAGGAAAGAGAGGGAATGAGTGAGAATAAGAGTTAATTTTTATATTTTCTCGTATCATCCTGTTCGCGATGGTCGTATGCCTCTGGCTCCTGTCTCCACCATAACATCACATGCTGTTTTGCAGATCTGAGGCATCAAGCGATGGCGACCGTTCGAATATCATCTCAGCCTGCCGGATAAGCACCCATCGAAGCCCTTTCAGCTTTATTATGTATGTATACCATTGTCTCCCTTGGTTTCTGGTGTTTGATCCCAACACCTCCCGGTGTTGCACCTTTGACAATGCCGAGCTCACTACCGCTCGTCATCAAAGGCTTCCTGAATAGTATGAACAGCCCTAGTCCAGTGTCCCGCAATAGCGGTGGCAGTTCTGGCCCGCCGGCGATGAAGCCTGCCAAATGATCTTCCAGGTCCGTTTATCTTCATCGCGCATCCGAGGTTCTTGTCGGCGAACGTAGGATCGTTCTTTCCTATTGTTTTTCGCGCGCTTTTGGATAAATTGGTGTTCCTCGTCAACTTTGGTACTCTTGTTGGCTGAAGTATGTCCTGGCGCCGCATAGAGGTTACCGGTAGGCGGATTGTCTTTCTGTTATCACCTTTTGCAGGGGCGGATGGTAATGACGAGGCATCAGAGACTCGCAGTACGTGGTGTAGTTTAGTTAGTGCAGCTGCCCTTGTGTTCGCAGTAGCAAAGCCAGGGCCTCAGAGCTCGTCTCGATAGCAAGTAGGTCGTGTCGGATGATATTTAAACTCTTACAGGAAGTATCCGAATGCACGTTCAATGGTTGTACATTTGCCGATATTTTTGGTGCAAGCAAGAAGGAAGCTACACAAATAGGTTGCTGATGGGCCCTGGAAGGGTTTTTTGCAGTAGGTGCGGATCAGCAAAGATAAAGTAGTTGAGCAACAAAGTAAATTTGACACTGTAACCACCACCACGCACATCCTGTCTTCATCTTTTTGCTTGCGGTTGCAGCCCTGACAATAATCGACGCCAGAACTAACAAATCAATGCCGCCGACGGCAAGTTACACCTGCAGGGTGCCACGCCGACGATACGCTCTTCATATCGTCGGCATCATCTTCCTAAGCTATCTCTTTCTGAACTGGCACAGTGTCTGGATCGAAGTTACTGCAGGATTCTCAGATGAACGACGCTATCTCTTCGATATTCAAGCAGCAGATCCTGAAGTCAGCCAGTCAAGGACAGAGCATCGTACTCTCAGCCTAAGCCCCATACATTCGTATACGCTTCCCGGGGCTAGGGAAGACCTTACGCCGACGGCATACGTTCTTATCCTGACACCACTTATGGATGCTGCGTCATATTTTAACAGCTACTTCAGCAACCTGTCGAGTTTGGAATACCCCAAGGAGTTGATTTCTCTCGGATTTCTTGTGTCCACCACGACGGACGATGGTCAACAGGATTCAACCCTATTGGCGCTTCAACCGTACATCTCGTTCTTGAAAGCCACTTCGTCATATAGGAGGATTACCGTCCTGCAGCAGGCATCCCAGCCCCTTGGTTACACGCAGGATGGGAGGCACGCGTATGAGGTGCAGGAATCCCGAAGGAAAGTGCTTGCCCAATGTCGAAACGCGCTTTTGAGCTCGACTTTGATGGATGAATCATGGGTGCTGTGGCTTGATGTGGATGTAATCGAATATTCTCCGGATCTGCTGCTCAATCTTATGCGGTTAGACAAGGACGTAGTTGCGCCGAACTGCTTTCGATCTGAGCATGGTTGGCTAACTACTAGGAGCGTACCATATGACCGCAACAACTGGTTTGAGACCACAGAATCCATGGCAATCCAGCGCGTCCTAGATGGGGATGAATTTCTCTTTGAGGGTTCGTTGCATGAAACGATAATTCATACCGCAAATCTGAACATTATACAAAGTTAAAAGGCTGATTGATTGCATTTATTTGTGCATACATGACCCTAGGCTACGGTGGCGATCACAGCACGTATCGCCAATCTATGGCCGATTTGGACTCACACGTCCACACGCTGGTGCCTCTCGATGGAGTCGGGGGAACCTTCACGCTGGTCAAGGCAGTAGTCCACCGGGCAGGCATCAACTTCCCCACTCATCCCGTGGACCACGCGATCGAGACTGAAGGTTTTGCCAAGTGGGCGAAGCAGGAAGGCTTCTCTGTGTTTGGTGCACCAAACCTTATTGTTCGACATGCTTGAATTCGCAAGCCACGCCACAAAAAAATAATAAAGGAAAGAGCTGTAGATGTCATGCTCCATGAACGCCCACGTAAACCGAGGATGCCACCGAAGCTAAAAAAGCAAAAGATTAGTAAGGAAGACCTGAATCATACTCATCGATCAGCATAAGCTCATAGATGCTGAACTCTTGTTCACTAAGCTCACTGTGCAACACTCTAGCGCGCTCAACGGTCTCGACATCCGTAACAGTTATATCTTCGACGACGATCCCAGTGACAACACCAGTCAGCGCGGTCGCCGTACGGAGGCAGCAATTGAACGATGCAGCAAGAAAAACATCGACGCCGGAGGTGGAGGAGCATGTGCAAGTTGACAATATTGAGGACGAGGGGGATGAGAAGGCCTCCCTAATTAGCGACACAGGCAGTGACAGCGATAGCCGTGTCAGCGTAGATCCGGAGGATGGGGATGGAGAGGCCAAATCCAAGTTATCAGCGAAGGACATGGCATCTGTGCCTCAGTATGAGAAACGCGACCGCAAGTAAGGTTTACCCGATCGTACTCGGCATGGTGCCTTGGCACGAACTTGGCACTAACGACAACGCACCGCCATTCGACTTTGATCCCTCTAGACTTTTCATTGATCCTCAGTCAGTGTCAAGCTTCAAACCGACGCACACCAACGTCGCCTACCTACCTGATTTTTCAGGTTTGGAATTGTTGGTTATAGGGATGAAAAGAGGAGAGGTAAGCCCTTCTGAATGGACTTGCATAGGCTCATTTCGCGTTTTATGTATTCATTCCTTTGCTCTTCCTTTGTATCTCTTGCATGGACAGACGCTTGTATTTCAAGGATGTGCAAAGGTCATACCTCTGATCGGACATGCAGCAGCCATGGGATATATTATGTCAGGAACGGCGGAGATGAGGCGGTCAAACTCAAGAAAAATATCTAGAAGTTCAGCACCAAAGGAGCTGGACTTTTCATTCATATCGACCTTCACTGTTTTCTCGCCACGTACCCATGCCCTCGCAGTCATCGAAGCAGTCAGCCTGGCTGGCTCCCAGCGAGACCAAATGATTGGACAAAACACTACACCTACACCCAAAGAGCTGAGACAGCACCTGGAATCAATGACAGCTCAACTTGCGCTAACCGAATTCGATACAGTGCTCGCAATTCAATCGGCCCAAGACTGCGGGATTTTTGGAATCGAAAAAGTAGTTCCGCTGTTTAAGGGTGTCCTTTCAGTCAAGCCGACAACGCGTTCACGCGTGAAGGAAGAGGAGGAAAAACAGGCGCACATCCGTTTTGAGACTTATTTGAATGGATTTCATCCGATTCTCGACCCAACAGACGGTATTATAGCACTCAAGATCCCGAGTACATGGAGAGATGCTGTGCAGGTACTGGTTGATGCCACTTTAAATGAAAACGGAGGACGTGTCAAGCAGCCACCAGTTTCCGTTGTGTGCGGTGGAAAGAAGATGGGGAAGTCGACATTTTCACGTCTGATCTTGAACCGTATGCTGAATAGGTGAGGCGCGAAAGCGAAATTGTGGCTAGCAATTCATAGAGCCGAATAATATTCTCATCTATCGTCATTCTTTATCATAGGTATCGGAGAGTTGCATTTATCGAATGCGATATCGGTCAGTCCGAGTTCACGCCGGTTGGGATGGTGGCGCTTCATATTATCGAGACACCGGCGTTAGGAGCACCCTTCACCCATCCGCGACAGCCTTATCGTGCGTTCTTTCTAGGAAACAGCACCCCGAGGGACGATCCTGATTACTACATGGCCTGTATCAAGGAATTAGTCAAAACCTACTATGGTGAGGTCTCACACACGCGTTCCTGGGTGGATACCGAGGACGATTACCACAGTGATGACGAGGAGGATGAGCATATACCATTAATCGTTAATACTCAAGGCTGGATCAAGGGCATGGGATACGACCTACTGTTGCAGTTGCTTGACTACACTGCGCCCTCGCACATTTTTGGCTTCCACTCTCCGTCGGTGGGGGACTCTAATTTGCCGCAGTCCTTTTTTGCCACGCTGAAGGAGCAAGCCTTGGCTGCTGGACGCCCATGCCCCTTCTTCTGGTATGTCGCAGCAGTAGCAATCGGCGACGACAGCAACCTCTCTCCGTTTACGAAATACCACCCGGCCGATCACCGTGCGCTCGCCTTGCTGTCGTATTTTTACCTGAGACCTGAGGGAGACGAGAGACTAGGGTTGAGCGGTGGCGATAACTTGATTTGGGACTTCACTCAGGCGTTAATGGCGAGACGGCCATGGTGCTGGGACTGGAGTTTAGCCAAAGGAGTCTGGATTCTGTTCGACCAAGTCCCGCGTAGCCAAATTTTGCATGTCCTCAACGCGAGCCTAGTGGCATTAACAGGCGATAGGGAGAACCCCCAAGCCGTCGATGACCACGATGAGGACTCAGCCCCATCGTTAAATCATCATGGACAGCCTAATCCAGTTCCTCATATCCTTCCTGGACAGATAGCGCCGCCAAACTACTTCCCTTTGGGACAGTACCCACCCCCGCCTCCTGAACACACAACCTGTCATGGATTAGCGATCATCCGCAGTATTCAGCCTTCAACGCGCACGCTTCACATCCTCACGCCTATACCATTGGCAAAACTGAAAAAGTGCAGTGGTATAGTCAAGGGAGCGATCCATATGCCGATGCACGCCAACCTAGACCACAACGAAGACGGCAACAGCATGGTCCCCGGTGTCGCTGGCATTCCCTGGAAAAAGGTGCCTTATCTGAACTACGAATCGCCTCTAGGAAGTTATGGCTCCCAATCACCGTCCATTGGGAGCCAGTCTTCACGGCCGAACTTTACACCACCAGTTAAGATCATTGGTTCAGACGCGAAAGTGACGCGGAAGAACCTTGGACGTAAGCGCTTGCAGTGATTGCCAAATAAAAAATCATTCTTTCTCGAATGATCTTCATTCGCGCGCTGTGATCACCATCCATGTTTCATTTGAATTCCTTCAAGGCTGACCTTGCTCTAAATCAGGACGCAGAACGCGGTGGAGAAGAAATTCATGTTAGTGTATCCAAATCTGAGCATGGCCATCAACAGCAAAGTCTTGGCCACACTTTTCTAGTCCTGTTCCAGGCGAGCCGTTCGGCTCTCAGAAAGGCCATTGAAAATATCGAAGGAGAAAGCAAGTCAGCAACATGGGAAGCTGTTGCCATGATGATAGTGTAGCAGGACGGATAGTGATTTCATGTTTTCTGGCATAGACCTTTGCTGATCATCCACATGATCTGTATTTCTTGGCCCTACATAGGCGTTCTTTCTCATTCTTTGCGAAGGCTCATCTCTTACGTAGAGGCGACAGGGGACACAGAACACGATGATGCGTTGATATCGCGCATGGAGAACGTGTACCGGCCATTACTAGATAAGGTTGTTTTTTGTACATCTGCGCGCACTTCAGGCATACAGTCTGCGTGAAGCGGTTGACTGAAACAGCTTTCGTTAATCCTTACCTAGCTTCTAAAAAAGGCGGATGTTTCTGAGAAAAGGATTGCTTTTCTGCTTCTGGATTGGCTTATACTGGAATACCCATACAGGACGATCATGGCGCGCGCGTTAGATAGAGATCTAGCGCCATCGGCTGACAAAAAGCGAAAGCTGTCTGCACTCTTGGCTATCGAGCATGCCCTCCAGACATACGGCAACCCTAAATCGACAATGGACGACACCAAACCAAGTCGAAACAAAATAGATGCGTCACTTGAAAAGCCCAACGCTAGTAAGAGGACGCGTATGTGATACGTCGATACCTCACGTCCAGCAACTAGTCATTTTGACGTTTTTTTTCGTTAAATGCTTTTCAAAGTAGGGATTGCAGATCATGCATATCCTGATGGGCCGACACTTTTAGCATGGGTATCTTCGTTGTCTAGAATGGTCCGTGATGACGGGTGTGTAGCCATTTTACGAAAAAGCCGGTGAAATCACTTTCATCCTTTGTACGCGTGTGACTAACTAGCGTGATTAGAGCTGTCTTTAGCGACAGTAGTCGATCGATGACCCGCCTCATAAGTCTCGCACTAGATGTATCCATAGCGGTATCTCGTATCCTTGCGGATCAAACTCTGCAAGAGCTTCAATTCATGGAGGCTATTCGCAATGCTGCGCTGGTTATCGAGGTCGGCGCCAATGAAGGAGAGAGCTTGGCTGATCAGACAACCTATAGATGGTGCTTTTCACAGAGTATGCAGCGCATTCAAATGATGCTAACGGAGTATCAATCGGTATGTTCAGGTAGTGTTGAGGGGTGGAGCTGATAAGACTAAAAATGAGCTTGTAAGTTGCTAACAGGAATGAATTTACGGACTTAGTGGAACCTGAAGATATCTGCAATGGAATCCGCAGGGCTGGCGGATACACTAAAATTCATCCAGCTGTTCAACAATCATCGATTTACCGATGGAGACCTTCAATCGCATAAGGACCTGAGATCATTCGCCCAGTCCTGGGGCATTCTTTCTTCTGTCCTTTTTCAAAGGGGCACTGCCCTGGCATTAGCAGCAGCAATGGAGCAAATTCTGGAACTGATACCAAAAGTGAGCTTAAATGATGCATGTATGTAGGGAGAGATACCATGGGAAGCGCGCTAATGCAATCGCTCCTGCACAAACACTTAGAAAGGCATCTTATTGCAAGCAAGGTTGCTTGGCGTCTGCCTCTTGCTTGGATACTGTGATCCATCCATACCATCGGACGAAATCTATCAAAAACTAGGGGACATGAAATCAGATCTACTTTCTCTCTCGATCTCCACGGTAAAAAAAAAAAAAAAAAAAAAAAAAAAGATCGCGACAGCTTAAAAGGACCATTTTTAAAATCCGCTTCATTCGTAATATTTGCACTTGTAGGTTTCGCAAGAGTCCGTGGTCGGTAGGGATGTAGCAATGGCGCTTCACAAGCTCTTCGCCGCAGCCATGACAGAGCAAGACTTTGATCGGATAAAGTCCATGATCTCCATCATTGTGGATAATCCACTGGAGATTGCTACAGACTCTGCAGAACTAGTGGCGGGATTTGTCATTTTGTTCCCGAGATTTCTCCTCCCAGAACTTCTAAAACATGTCCAGTGCAACGATGACGACGGAAGCCTTACAACCGACGATTCGGCATTCGTGTCAAGGACATGGAATGCGGTTCGCGTTGTAGAAGAATTGGTGAAAGGAAACTTTTTTTGCAAGGCCCTCTCGAAAGCAGAAGGGGAACAAAGGTGAGTGCGTAGCCCCAAAATTTTGGATTTCGCCACACTGCTAAGCTATCTCCTGAGCCGCATCTAACCCAGAATGCATTTGAATAGAAAACTACTGGAGAGGGCGATGGTGGGGCAGCTGAGTAGTAAAAATGTCAAGATCCGTATGGCAACAACCCATTTTGTAGCCACGCTTGGTAAGTCAACAAGTACAAATCGATAAAAGGATGCTCTAGACCTCGCTCTGCGTGTTTAACACCCCTGTTTTCATTTCTCTCAGATCCGCTGAAAATTTTCCAAGTGTTCGGACCAGATCTGATGAGCAGTGGACAAAAGAGCTCCACAGCAGAGTTGGTTTTGATGGAATGCATGGTCTGTCGTACCAAAGATAGGATCCCAGAGGAGGGGTTTGCTTCTTTAATAGAGTACATTCGGTAGGCTATAACTGACGTGACGTTGCGTGACTCCTGTGAGATAATAGAGGAGACTGACAGCGGAACACTTAAACGTGTAATAGAACAACCTCATGTCGTATCTCATCTCCTAAGGGCGATAGTGGCAAAACAAAAAGCCCTGCACAACTTCTTTTAAAGACACAAAAAGCTTCCGTCCAGCTCGTGGACAAAGGTAATGACTTGGCAATCAGGTGCGCTATTCAACCGCTTTGCAGCTCTTATTCTTATCGTCCAACTTTGCCCATCCATTTCAAATAATGCCATTGCTCTCATAGACATCAACGAGGAGCTGTTAGAAGGCCTGCTTCATCTTGTGAGAAAATTTGGCGAGACCATCCCTTCGTTCTTGTGGGATAGCGCTATTCGTCACCTAGTCTCTAAAACGTATGCGTCGCCAGGAGACCAGCTTCTGATCCGCATTTGGAACAATCTGGCGCCCTCAGTTACAGACGCATCTGAGGCTATCATTGCTGTCTCAAGCGCTATACTTGACATTTTGGAGCATCAAGGGATTGTTACGGAGCAAATGCTGGAAGACGCATTGGAGGCAAGCGATGAAGCATTGGACGACCTTCGATTAGCTCGACTTTCACCGCTACTGGTGCTCAAGGTGAAAAAACATGGCTGTGTGCGAACTTAACTACGAATGTTGAGAGGCGCCTGGAATTCGCTTGCTTACAATGATAAGCATCTAATAGACGGTTCCGGCGCATGGATTCGCTCGCGAGTACAGGAAAATTAAGTCAACATATAAAGATGACAGGACTGGCTCGATACCTGACAGGATGCTATTAGCATTGAAGTCCAGGTGCGTAATCCAGCTAGTCGTAAACCTCCTGAGGCTATAATATGTCACTGAAATTGACAGACGCATGAATTGCATTCTCTCTAGAAGCGACAGTCAGCTGGAGTTTAGCCTGGTCAGGACACTAGCGACCGCTGTCCTTCATGGCATGTTCCCAGACTCTTCGCTCGAAGCTATATATACTGGTATGGCGAGACAATTTGCTGATAAACCCATCAGGATCGAACAATTGGATCTAGTCGACGCGCGGTCATGGCTGTTCACACTTTATGAGTGGGTGGCGAACTGGACGGTTGAGTCGAGCTCGCAAGGCCAGAGTGAACACGACATTGACTGGATATATCGTATCGTAAATACGTTCTTCTACGAGATCGTGACCCTCATGAACGTGAACAATGGTAGAGCACAGTTCTCTCTTTTGAGTATGATATTATCGTATATTTTTGAGTATAAAAGAATGCTCACCATTTTATTTTTCGTCTTTAATAGGTTCTGTTCAAGATGTCTACAGGCTGCAGCTCGGGGTCGTCGACGTTCTCTCGAAGATCCTTCTGGTGACTGTGTCGTTCTATGCTGAGCCAACCCATAACCTGTTCTTCAAAAACCTACAGCGGATCAGCGCCATGCACTCCCCTTCGATGACGGCCATGGTCGAAGTGATTGCAGAGGACGACTCTACAGAGCAGAATCATGCCGACAAACTATCTTTGGTTCCAAAGACTCCACAGGAACTTTTCTTAGCCGTACTAGGAGACGTCTTGAGGATTATTACCGGACCGCTTATGGAAGGAAAAATAGTAGACGTTCCATCTGCAACCTGCCTCGTCAACGTCTTTATCATGACAATGCAAAGGCTCGCAGCGCCTCCTCTAGGCATGAGCGACAGTAGCAGTACTGTCGCCGCCACCGCCATTATGAGATCCGCTAATAACTCAAGCAGTACTGCTTTACCACCAAAATGGACTAGCTGTGTCCTGATGGATCTAATAACACCAAGCCTCGGAGCTGCCGTGAGCTCCTTTCTGGCCGACAATGAAAAGTCTGGCGAAATGGAATGCGTACCCCTGATTCAAGGCTGCGTTCAAATCCTATACATGGGAGCGAGTGTAGCAGGAAGTGTGGATGGCCGTGCACTGTCAAGATCGACTGCTCAATGGGCCATGAAAGTTGCGGTCTTGGGAATTGAGAGCACAGAGACAACGATTGCTGTAGCGTCGTTGAAACTGCTGGCGACTATATCTGGCACTAGGATGATCACCACGGAGTTGCTGAATGAGGCCAATATTGTGGCTATCCGAAGGGGACTCGTTCGGTTGCATCAATCGAAGGACCTGAAAGAAGGAATATCACCGGAAATCGTCCCGTTGCTCGACAAGATGTGGGAGCTCCTTTCATAGGAGTTGCACACTACACAGAACACGTTTTGTCATGACAGCATGCCAACGAGCCGTGCGTGGAACAGCTGCGGAACGAGAGGGCGCTATGTAGGAAGCCAGATAACCTCGTGGCATATTTCGAATGGCTTTCTTTCATTTGTGCTTTCTTAATAAAGTTGCTCTTTGCGACAGTTCCAGTGCTGTCTCGCTGTTTAGGTGTAAGTACTGTTGACCATGTAAAGACAGATGCGAGTGGAAGGTATTTCCCCATATTTGGAAGAACAGGAGGTGGAGGCAGCGTCCATGAATGTGGCCTTGGTCCGGGATGGGAACATGGATATTCTCGGTGTGTATTTTTCCTACATCCGCAGATCGTGTATGAGACATTCCGACGCACCTCCCAGTCCGCAACTCCGCAATCACAATCGTGGCAGGGCTCGTCCGCGCGCTCCACAAGACGATGTCGCGGGCGTTTGCCCAAGCTCCAGCATCCATCCTGCGCTTTGATGGCCTGCCGATGCTCAGAAGGTGAGGGCACTGGAAAAGTGAAAGATCAGGAGCTGCAAGGATGCGGATGCCATGAACGATCAGGCTGAGAGGATTCAGAAGATAAAAGTCTCCAGGAAGACCAACTCATCCCCAAGGACTCACAAGCGCAAGCTTGCTCGATCGATCCAGAAAGAAAAGAAGAGCTGGGCCGCTACAGGGATTGATTCAGTGATAAAAAACGGTTTCTTTGCTGGGTTGGAGGAGCTGTGCTGGAACGTGTGTCGCTGCGCTGGAGAAACGGACGTCTATATTGGTCGCAAGGCGAAGCAACATCCTAGTCAGGCTATGGTTACTTCGTCGATTCAGATATACTCTTTTATGGCATGCAGGCGCTCCTCAGAAAGAACCTCCGTAATCACACCTTCTCGTCGTGGAAGGTGGAATATATAATTCAGAAGCTGGAAGTCAGCGAGGCTCAGTAGATTGTCGCTGCCGTCACTACGACCAACAACTGCACGAGCCGGGTGCCAGGCCGGTCGTTCGTAAAGGGCCTCGCCGTACTGCATGGATGTGATCCAGCCCACAAGCAGGGCGTCCTGGATCACTATTGCAGCCAGATGAGAGTAGGCTGCGGGATATCTGGCAAATTTCCTTTGACAAGGCCGAGACCTCGGAAGAGGAGTATAAAAGAAGTGAAGCTATTGACACGATGAAGGGGATCGTGGACAGTGTCATCAGATACCTCCAAGAGTAAGTATCTTTAGTTAACGTGGGGACCTTTTTTTTTTTATTAATATAAATCCACATGAGCACGAGACGCATAGTCCGCAAAGGCCTAAAAGCCCTAGATGCCTTCCATGTTAATGATATGGGAACCGGAGGGCTAATATATAAGGAACGGAGGCGAAGCGTTGAAAATATGATCGGAGACGTAATAAACAGACAGTAACGATGAGCGTTGGAACGATTGATCACCGCCTTCAACGCGGACTGCAGCGGAATTACGGCGCCGACGGCTATCTTCAAGCAAGCCAGTGTATCAGGTCGGCTATCCAGGGCCTCGTCAAGCTCAACACGGATTTACAGGACGCTCGTAAAAGAGATGTGCCATTGGGACGACGGCCTGAAGAGCAGCGGTGACAGGTTTGACTCAACGTTAGCGACACTCGAACCTTTCAAACCAATGCTCAGGAGCAAGGGCGCCGCGAGCCAGGGAGCTTTTTCGAAAGCTATTTTTTCCTGGCCAGAAAACCAACGCTAGAGGTCCACATGAATGAAATCCCAGGGTCCATGCCTGCAGTTGTGCCCAGAACCAGTCCAGCCCAGGCTCTTTTCCGCCGCAGAAAACTTAATCTTCCCGTCCTCTTCTCGGTCTCTTCCTCTCTGCACACCAGTAACAGCACACCCTTTCCTAGCTCGCATCCGGCCGCATCTTTTTCTTTTTAGCTTGCCTCGCCCTCCCCTTCCTTTCCTTTCAGGCAACATCTATCCTTCCCTATATCTGACAGAAATATATACAGCATTTACAATGATATCGCATCAAAGTTCAAGCGCCTGCACAATTGGCGCGCCTTTAGAACATGCACCACCAGCACCTGCACTTAGACAACAGGATCGCCCCACAGCTGGTACTCAATCCATAGCAGCGGCAGGAGGAACAGAAAAGCAAGAGTTGATTGAGGACGAAAAGGATGTAGCGGCAAGGGGACTGACGGACGAAAAGCATCGCTCGAATACGGCTGAGCTAGCAAACATCGCACCTGAGGACATGAGGGTCCTGAGGGATTACAAGGACGAGATCACAGAGGTCAAAGAGACTGAGCATGGTTCCGATGAACCAGGACACCACAGGACGCTAACAGATCAACTCCACGGACATCGACCCGACCGGCATCTGTTCCCATACCGCAGCCTCAGCGAAAACGTACACGCAGCAAAGACGTTTTTGCGGCATTTCTTCTTCCTCTTCTTGATTGTCCCTGCTTGGGTGATCCCCAATGTACTGATGGCCAAGGCGGAGCACGATCTGGCACTGTCACACGGTGGTGGTGAAGGGGCAGGAGGGGGAGTGGGCAATGAGACGGCATCCCACGTTGCGATTGGATATGGGGGATTGAAGTTTATGACATTGTCGGCGGCTGAAGAAGGTGGAGCAGAGGCCCACGGTCCAGAACTGAGCAAGGCGGCATACTGGGTGATTTTTGTGCTGAACTTGTTGGTGATGATGCACCTGGGCAAGGCAGCCGGCAGGGCACTGGAGGAACTGGTCCCCAAATTTGGGATGGTAAGTGGCAGGCCATCCCTTTCTTTTCCTCTCTGACACGCAAGTGGACATGCCTATGATCGTGAATATCCCGAGGAGAAATGGTGGTGTGTGAGTGGTTCATACTTCCCCCCTTGTTAAGAAAACCTGTAAATTGAATGCTTCCTGAGTTTCCACAAATCTGCTTCCGCCCTATTCTGCAGCTAATAATGGACACGTTCTTTTTTTATTTCCCGATAACTTTTTGGTTTGTTGGTCTGTCGTAATCGATAAATCGATAACAAAACCATGCGATGTAGCGGGTCGTCAGTGTGTTTGATGCCTTGACCAGCAGCACAGTCGAGCTCGCTGTTGCTAGCTTTGCCCTCCGCAAGGGGCTTGTCGTCGTTGTCCAGGCGGCCATGTTGGGCGCAATCTTGAACAATTTGCTCCTGGTAAGCCCATAGATTCGATCGATTTATTCACACAAGGAGTAACATTAAACGAAACAGGTCCTAATCATGTATTTGTTTATTCGCATATTGTATAGATGATGGGAATTGCCATCTTCGTGGGAGGTATATACAACCACCAGCAGAAGCTGAAAAAGGTGAACCTCATGTCCTGTTGGCAATGCTAGTGAATTTTCTCTTCCTCGCGTACTGACGCCTGTTTTTTTTGTCGTATTACTCCCATCTCATTCAGGAAACAACCCAGACCAGCGTCAACATCCTGATGATCACTTGTATTGCTTATGTGGTCCCCATCGGCCTCGAATCGACCCTACTTCAAGTCTACAAGAATATCTCGCCAGCTGGTGCCGATCAGACCGCGATCCGCCTTATAGTCGAGGCTGATATTCTGAAGCTCTCCAAAATCATGTCGGTCATCCTCCTGATTGTGTATCTGTCCTGTCTGTTCTTCCAGTTCCACCACGAAACGTTTATGATCACGCCCGAAGCCAAGCATGAGGGCTCCCATACACTCGAGCGCCGCTACGCTCATTTCTGGTTCGCAGGCCTGGCTTATGTAGCCTCAATGGCAGCTCAAATCTACTCGGCTAACTTGCTTGTTCACGCAGTCGAAGGACTCGGACGACTGCACCACCTCAACGACTCCTTCGTGGGATTTGTCCTGCTTCCGATTGTGCTGATCGCAGACTTGCAGGAAGAGGTCATCGCAATTCGAGAGTCAAAGGCAAATCGACTGGATAGGTCCGTAGCCCTCATGGTCGGCTCCTGCATGCAGATCGCACTACTAGTCACGCCCATATTGGTAATCCTGGGCTGGGTCATGGACGTGCCTATGACGTTCAAGTTCACTATCCTTGAGGTCGTTATCTTGGCAACCTCAGTCTTGCTGATCAACTATTTGATTCAGGATCATGAAACCAATTGGTTGGAGGGCGTCATGTTGCTGGCGGTCTTCATCATGTGTGCTATCGCGTTCTTCTACGACGATTCGCACGTTGAACTCATCTCCGGCGAGGGAACCACCATCAGTGGGGATGGTGTCGGTGGAGCGCCAGCAGCACTACACTAAGCCATCGTAGCCGTAGCTTTACACAAGTGCGCATGTTTATTATATATATTTATAGAGTTGCAAATCTACGCTGTTGGTGCAGAAGAAGACCCTGTAGAAGGTGATGATGGCGGTGATGGCGATGACA
Source organism: Gamsiella multidivaricata (assembly GCF_025024155.1). Taxonomy (NCBI): domain Eukaryota; kingdom Fungi; phylum Mortierellomycota; class Mortierellomycetes; order Mortierellales; family Mortierellaceae; genus Gamsiella; species Gamsiella multidivaricata. The sequence goes on from NW_026251803.1 coordinate 27,130, forward strand.
AGGAGGCAGCCGCAGTTTTGCGCTGTTCTTCCCCGCCGCCGTAGAGGATATCATGACGCTTTTGCTCTGCGATTCTGATCTGCATTTCCCGATCCCGTCGCTCAAAATTGGTGAATGTTGTGTCAGACCCGTTGCCAAATCCTCCCAAGAACGCTGCGACCATCAGCCATGCCTATCCACCATAATAGAGGCAAATTGTGTAAGGTCAGTATGGGTGTATCAAACGATTTTTTAATAAACAAAAAAATAAAAAAAACTACAGGTGTACCTTTTGTGGAGGTCGAACGGCTGCAAATTTGGGCCAGGTGGCCTGGAGGACGCCCCCGGCGAACAAGGCAACACTGCAGTACTTGAGGGCACCGATGGCACCTCCGCGCATAGCCTCCGCAGCGGCAGCATCGTCCATGTTCTGTTTGATCAGACGCATTTTCTGATTATATATATTCTTAAAGTTGTGATTAAGTGTCGAAGGAAGGGATCTGCCTGAACAGCGTGGGTATTAAAATGGAGAGAGAGCTGAGAGTTGCTGAGAGATGATCCTGAGGACGCTTGTTCTTGGGTGTGGTACGTAGTAAGTGTCGGATGGAGCGTATGTGTAAGCGAGTTCTTTTGTTTTAAAGGTGCATTCTCCCACAACGACAGTGCAGCTTCAATTTATATGAAAAATCGGACCCGGTATTTCAATCTAGATTTGCGCCCGATCCACTCCACGGGTGACGACGACGCGTGGATGTGCTCAATTTGGGAGTTCCGGATCGAAAGGTGGAGGAGCAGGATGCCGGCGAATATAGGCGGTTTCATTGTCAGTCCCCATTCCATGTATCTCTTCTAATGTCCTCTGCATTCATTATGGCGAACTGTTAGGTTGCTCCTGTCCTCTCATTGAAGAACGGATCAGGAACTATGTCGGCGCCAGGAACTATGTCGGCACCAGGGACTTTGCAGCCTACGGTCGCACCGGTTGATCGATACGATGCCACGACGCACAGCTCCTGAAGTATTCACGGTTTAGAGCATCTCCCAGCGGCCTAGTGATCAGCAGTGTGTTTTCATGGGCATGGGCTATGTGCGAACCACGACAAGAGTGCGAGTGCGCAGCTGCTCAAAATAAACGGGGTTTGCAAATTTTAAGCGTGAGTAAATAGGCTATCCCGCACCCGAAGAGCGCCGGCCTCGGCTTGCGTTTTAAACATTTCTGTCGATTCCGCCCTTGAAATGAAGGGAAAATTTTATGCAACCGGGCTTGACAATAAAGGTCAGCGCTGCCTCCCTTACGAAAGCGTCCCCACGACGCTGACTCCTAATGAATCTTATTGTGGGACTGGACGTCCGTCGACTGAAAAGCCTTGTTAGTCAGCTAACCATCCATACTCACACTACTCACACTCCACATTATTTCTTTACACGAAGGACTACGGGTTCGTAACAGGCAAATCGAGATTATTCTTGATCAAAAGGGCCGACAAGCTAGAAGCGAAAGCTGGCCGTGCAGGGATTCATACTTCATACTTCAATGGACCATGGTGTTGCCGCCAGTATACTCATATCTTATTTCATGGAAAGGAAGGGTATATATACTTGTATCTGCTTCATAAGGACCTTATGTGAGTGGATAATGTGCGAATAGAGAATCGATCGACGTGGGAGTAGCGGGTATCAACGGAAATGACAGCATGTATGGTGTTTGAAAAGAAATGCATAAAACATGTGGAATATGGATGGCGACGGCCGTTTTTAGGCCCGGCTCTCGGTGCCAGTAATCGCTTTGGTGTTGACCTGTGGCCTCATCATCTGTCGCATTCTCGTCACTTCCTCCCTTGCTGTAGCGACACGCTTTTCAACAGTGTCCTTGGCCTGATCAACCATCGTCTGCGCTTTCAGGGTCATTTCCCGCGATCGCTGTTGAATCTCTGCACTGGACTTTTCGATAATCTCGGTCGAGATTTTTTGGACTTCCTCCGCTCGGAACTGCAGGTAGCCAGTGGTCTGGTTGGCGGTATGCAAGAAACCTCCTGCGCTCGTAAGTACTGATCCAAGAACATTTCTAAAGCAGGGAGGTTAACGACCACACTGCGTTGTTAAAAAATCTCGTCCGTTGACGACATATCAAAAGAATGATTGCTGCAATCAGGCGCGTGCTGAATTTTCGAACTTACCGGACGACGTGGTCGTACCACCAACCAAGAAGTGGCATACTCTGCACAATACCCTCGAGGGTCCAGGAGTCCTGGTGACTGTAGATCATCGGTCCGATGGGCGAGTCGCGGAAGTGCAGTGTGGTCGTCGCGGGCACTTGAAGATGCAGCAGTGGAAAGAGTCGCGGTCGCAGGTTCTGAACCAAAGAGATTATAGCGGTGTGTCCACTATGGTAGAGAAATGTGGATCAATGCTTTGATCAGTATACTGGTAACAAGCATCATTTGGATACAAGAACTTTTGACATAGGAGAGGGGAAGAGCTTTGTCGTACACTATGATCTAAGCTCATTAAAAAGAATTGCTGGATCCAAGTTGGTCAAAGCGCCCTATGGATCCTATATTATTTTTTTTCCCCTGCCCGAAAACTTCAACACCGCCAGTGCATTGGACATCGTTGGGCGCCTTTAAACGATAGTTGATGAAGTATCCTGACTGTCAGTACAATCAAATCCAGTTGGATCCATGTCGTGTGTATTGATCATGTTCAGTCGCATGCCTCTTTGTGTGTCGCGAAAAGTTATAAGATGCAATATGAAGTCACATCCTTGCAATCCTCTTGCAGATCCAGGTACGGGGCCCTGCAACATGCTATGGAAACATATGCCTCCTGCTGTTGCGTGCTTCTTACGTTTGTTGCAATATCATTCCTCTCGCTAAAACAGATAATATTCGCTTTCGAACCATACGTTGGCGACTCCGAAATTATCGGCTCATGCTCTCGTTTTTGTCCTGCATTCTGCTCCAAGGATGTCTATCCCACATGCCAATTTTTTTTCTTTTTTTTTTTGTTAACTTACTCAAAGACGATATTGGTGACTTCGGGCTCATCCTTGTTTAATGAGGTCCACACCCGAAAGACTTTTCGAATGTTGTATTTGCCTTCAATGGTAAGCGCAGGATGGATATATCTATAGAAGCAAATGAATGAAGTTAGAAAAACCTGCTTTCACAATGCAAGAGTGACCCTACCAAACGAAAACTGCTGGCTCAATGATTTTGGCCTTTCGCCCGTGAAAGAGAGGCAGGTGAAGGAAGTGCACATGCAAAACCGCGTAATGTGGCACAGGCCAGAACACAGTATTATCCCCATCTTCCAAAAATCAAAGGCATACATGGCATGGCCGAAGGCCATCGTATGTATGCGGTGTGCTGTTAAAGTGAAAAGGAACGTGCCATAGAAGAAAAGAGACAATAGCGGTTATCAACGAACTAATGCACTTTCCACATGCTTCTGTGAACCATGCACACAAACCTGCCTTGGCAAGCCATGCTTTTTCCCTCCCTTTTCCAATGATGCTTTGTGTAGCAGCAACGAAAGACGGAGGGGACAAAAGAATAAGACCATGGCCGGAGAGGAACTTACTTGGCGTCATCGGTGAAGAAATCATCAAGGATTTCCTTGTGCATCTCTTCGTCGTAGCTGGTCAAGCGGTTGGCAATCCACCAGATAAACTCCATGTTCTTGTCTGCTCCAAACAGTCGAGCATCCAAGAAAAAAAACCCTTGTTAGTAACTGGCATATGAAACCATTTTATTTGCTTCCTTGTGGGGCGGATGGGTTGCTTGATTGGGGGTTGAGATAATAATCGTGCTTGCTTACCAGTGATTAAGTCGTGGTTGTTGCTGCTGATGTTGCTCATGCCACTGACGCTGCTCATCGAAGAGGACTCATAGCTTCGATCAGAAGATCCCATCGTGTATAGGTCTTTCATTTCTTTTGCCGCAGTGGAGGAATGTCCTGAGTGTCCAATGGGATGACTGTGTGGTAGACTGATTCGATTCCAATGAGCTCCGCCGAGTTTTTTTTTTTTTTTTTTTGCTCTTGTCCGATTACAGTGAGGATGCTGGTGGGGTTGAAGACTCGACAGAAAAAGCGATGAGAAGGATGGGAGAATGAAGGTATTTGCGAGTGAGGAAAAGGTGGAAAGGAAGAAAGGGGCGAAGAAATCCAGTCGAATGCACGACGAGCATCCGCAGTGATACAGGCACTAGTGGCCGCCCAGCATCCTTTCTGTGTCGTGAAGAACCGTCAGAGAAAGTGCCGCCGCGCATCTACCACTCTTTTCCAAGTCGTCTTTTCCCTATGAAAACCGTGCATATCTGCATGTAAGCCGACATGAGTTAGCATCGCCATCGATAGCGTCCTTTTGAATGCAATAGGCAGCATGTGGATGTGGATACAAGGCCTACAGCCCATAGCTGCGCCGTATAAATCCAAAAAAAAACTATCGACGCGACTTCCAAAAACAACGGTACTACACCTTGAAAGAGCATCGCTTTGAAATCCGCTCATTTCGTGTTCCTCGTCCCGAAAACATACATTTCTGTAAGCAAACATCTCTGCCGCGTATTTCTTACCCAGCGGACCCGATTGCCGTAGGCCTGCTTCAACAGCTTCCCTCGTAGCCCACTTTTAACATCTTTATTCCCATGCCGTCTACTGGAATTGCTGTAGTAAACCAGTGGTTGGAATAAACGTCGGTACAAGTATGTGCTTGAGCAAGGGAATGACCATATTCCGAGCTGGGTCTTGTAGTCGGACCTTGATTTCTCGTTTGCGACCAGAGCTCGTGAACAAAAGGAGAAGCACACTGAGAAAGAAGATCGGTGACAATTGCAGGAGGAAGTCCAGCTTTAGGCGCTGTCCGAGGACGTTGCGATTGATTTTGGCACGACCGCACCGGCGAAGGTCTTCTCTATGTCGGCTCTGGCGGGAGCACTAGAGAGCGAGTCCTCTACTGAAGAGATGTCCAGGAAACGCGTAAGGAAGGATGTCATATCCTCGATGGAGCTCTACGGTCCAATGACAGATTCAGAGCGGGACGCGTGGGACAGAGTGGAAAGACTACAATGAGAGGTGCATGAGAGAGAGCGGCAGTTAAAAGATTCATGGGGCCTGTTGAAGGGAGCGCAACGCCAGTTGCAGGAGTCGAGCCTTATACGAAGAGTTCATGAATGAATTCAATGTACCCACCAAGTCTATTGATTCGTATCGAGGAACACGACAAACAGCGAGGCAAGAGGCTCGCAATGGACAAACAGTGCGTTGTCAGCCATCGCCACGAGATCTGAATGAATACGTTGCAACGACACAACCCATACGTGGAATTAGCAATTATTCGGGGAGCTCGCCGAAGACTATTGTGGATGTTTTAAAGGACAGAATCCTCGAGGCCGGTACTCCCATACGAGCATTGCACGTATGTTTGCCTCTAATCCTCGACAATTTGCTCTCGGCATGAACTTGGCAGGCAGATGGCCTTGTGGCCCTCGAATTACGTCGTGCCAGGACACGGAATAAGCAGGATGATGGTTGCTATGGAGCTCCGTTACAAGAAGGTTGGCAACACGAGAAATCTCGTGGAAACTCTTGACATCAAGGCAAAGAGGCGTAATAATCTGGAGGAAAGGAACTCGGGCAAGTTCAAGGACGCGCTTATTGCGTAGTTTCCCGAGTCATGCTATATCCAACATCGCAATTGATCTCACTTAATTCTTTGTTTATTGTGCCTTTCAGCTAATTTCTAAGACCATAACTGCAATGCCAAACCATCTCCTCAAGTGTCTATCGTTGAACATTTTACTGAATATCGCAAAGAGTCGTTCCGGCCTCAATCATATCGCCCTCGCCAACATTCAGCTTCAATGTGCCGTCGTGGCGCGCATACAGGCGGACTTCGGTCTTCATGGACTCCATAGTCAGGATCGCCTGGTTCTTCTTCACGACCGTACCAGTTGGGACCAGGATCTTGAGAATCTTGCAAGGCATGGGTGCCGTATAGGGCGAGAAGACATCGTCCTCGCCCTCAGCTGCGCTCTTCAGTTTATCCTTGCGTGCAAACAGGATTTGCTTGCCACCAAAGTCCTTGGTGTGCACGTAAATCTCCGTGTTGTGGAGCTCAATCGATCCATTCGCAATGTTATAGTCGCGCGTAACCCCATCTATAGACAAAGCGATTAAACCATTAGTCCATCATCATGATTTTGGGCACAAAGCGCGACTCCTTCCCAGGGAGAACAATGCAGTGGAGCTTACCAATGGTGCAGCGAAGGACACCGCTGCGCTCGCCAAGATCATCCTCCTCCACAACCACCTTGCCCAATCCAACTTTGGCGGTGCGCCATGGGCCTGGTTCCTCGCCTGCCACAACAGCCCTATAGAGGACCTCGAACTTCTTCTCAGCCTGCTTCTGATTGGGAGGAACCCAAGCACCGGGCTTGACAATGTGTTCGTACTGAAGCTCGATCGTCCGCTCGGCGACCTCACCCACATAACCATCCTGCTGCTTCTTGTGCTTCACATATCTCCAACCGCTAGGAATATATCGAAGTTCTGAGCGAGCTTGCTCACGCAGATGCCATCCCCAGAGCATGGGCACGATCGCAAGACGATCTTCATCTGGATGAGGCGCATTGTTCTGCTTATGGATAGCCTCCTCATCAATGAATCGAGTCGACAGTCTTCCAGCCTGAAACCGTGGATGTTGCAGCACCTGGATCAAGAACTTGCGGTTCGTTGTCAGACCCAAGGCGACAGTCTCACGCATCGCCAGAGCCATCTTTTGGATAGCCTGATCACGCGTGGGTGCCCAGACGGAGATCTTGGAGATCATGGGATCGTAGAAGATGCTGATTTCGGAGCCTGTTTCGATGCCGCTGTCGTATCGAACGCTCTCAGCGGTGCACTGCTTCCAGCGTCTGATCTTGCCGGTGCAGGGCAGGAACTCGTTCTCTGGGTCTTCGGCATAAAGTCGGCACTCGATGGAGTGACCCTAATAAGGCAGAACGATATGGACAATGGATAAAATGAAAAGTCAGATATTTTCTTCGTCTTCTTCGCCTTCCTTAGTTCAGCTCTCTGTACTTCGCAGTCAACACATTCTTGTGCATCTTACATTCAGCTGAAGGTTGGGAAGCTGGGTCTTGGAGATATCGAATCCTTGGGCGACCAAGATCTGCAACTCCACCAAATCGAGACCGGTTACCAGCTCCGTGACAGGGTGCTCGACCTGGAGACGAGTATTCATCTCCAAAAAGTAGAACTTGCGGGTGGCATCATCCTACAAAGATGGGAAGTGGACATCAGGACATCATTGGTAAGAGAGAACAACATTAAGTGCGCTTGTATACTAATCGCGTTGTGATGTATTTAGTTACTTACCACAATAAATTCAATGGTTCCGGCTCCTTCGTACCGCAACAGTTTGCCGATCTTAACCGCAGCTGTGGTCATCTCATGGCGCAGCTTGTCGTCCATCATTGGTGAAGGGGTTTCTTCAATCACCTTTTGGTGTCTGCGCTGAATACTGCACTCGCGTTCGAAGCAATGGTACACATTGCCATGCTTATCACCCATGATCTGGATCTCAATGTGACGGGCGTTCGAGAAGTACTTTTCGATCAACAGGTTGTCACTTCCAAAGGATCGCAGCGCCTCGGATTTGGCCATCTCGATCTCGTCTTTGAGAGCTGAGGCCTCACGCACGATACGCATACCCTTTCCTCCGCCTCCGGCAGAGGCCTTCAAAAGGACGGGGAAGTCGATCTGGATTGCCTGTTGGATCAGATTGTCAATGCTTTGATCCGCACCGTTGTAACCTGGAATCAATGGAATCGACGGTTCCTTGGCAGCCAGCAAGTTCTTGGAGGCGATCTAGTGAAAGCCATAAAGCACCGAAAAAGGATGCTGCATTAGTCAAGACTCAGCTCAAGAGCCAATAGGTGGAGCAGCAACCAATGGGGCTTCAAGTCTTTTACCTTATCTCCAATGGCAAGAATCGACTCGGGTTGAGGTCCAATGAAGTTGATGCCAGCATCGGTACAAGCCTTTGCAAAGTCAGTGTTCTCAGACAAGAAGCCGTAACCTACAATATACGATGGCACGTTTTAGACCTACAAACGCAACGAGCTATGGAAAAATGAAGGGAACAGTTTGGGTCGTACCTGGGTGGATAGCATCCGCTCCAGTGAGACGACATGCCTCGAGGATCTTGTCGCCGCATAGATAGGACTCTGAGGAAGGCGAGGGTCCGATGAAGACGGACTCGTCAGCCATTCTGACGAACAGAGCATTCTGATCACTGTTATTGGAGAGTGTAGTAAAGAGACAAACGTCGCATTAAAATCAGGCGTGGAGAAATAAATCCATCCTCCGATGCATACACCCGCCCCGTTCGGCCGGCCCGATCGATGGATCGGTCTCTGCAGACAAACGCGTCCGCCAGGAACAGGCAGGACAAGAGCTGTGTAGGACATGTGTATTTGTTATATTTTTTTTTCTGTGTATGAAAACCAGGGTACTGGTCTTGCACATACGCCTCGGAGTATACGGCAACGGTGGCGATACCGAGCTTGCGGCAGGTCTTTATGACTCTGCAGGCAATCTCTCCACGGTTTGCGATCAGGACCTTGCGAATGGGCTGGGAGTGGGTCATTGTAGTGCGACTATGGAGGTTGAGGAGAGAGTGGGACAAGGTCGCTGGACTGTTTTATTCACCGAGAGATAGCAGAGAGGAAGAAGAAGAGTGGAGAGATAGAAAAAGAAGAGAAGGAAGAGCGAAGGTGTCGAGACGGATGAAAGAAAAAAGGATGGTTGGTGGTGAAATGAAATCGAGATGGAAGCGGATGGCTACCCCATTCCACGGACGAAGGGAAACCGAGGTTGAGTGCAGCATAAAGCGACAAGCACCCTCGCGTGCGAAGCGAACACATTTCATTTGCATGGATCGCAATAGGAAAGCGAGCCCAACAACGCGTACATGGCCATTGTCTCTTTCTTCTTCGTGCTGTGAGACAGTGTCCCTCTGCGCTCGAATGCAATCGCTATCCGTCGCGGATGGAGCCCTGCATGGGTCCTCCCCGACGAGCAAAGGCGGGTGTTCAGTTCCCAGATGCGTTGTGCTTTCCGAAAAGATTTCCCCACTTTCTCCACAAGTGAACAGAGAGCCGCGTGCAATTAAACTCTGCCTCAAGCCCTCCTCCACCACGTGAAGTTACACACCTACTTTTGTTAGTCTGACGACGCGTCTCGTCGTCCGCTGCCTAGGCCGCCAGTCATCTGGGCATTGCTTCAGAATACATGTACGAGTATATTTTAAACCGTGCTGGATGCCAGAAAGTATCTGCAATATGTATATCGAGGGCCAACAAGGGATACACCGTGCTTGCTGCCAAAGCACCACATGACTGACTATGTACAGTACACAACTCTTGATCGCCTAGGCTGGCATCTAAGTGACGAAGATAGAACTGAAACTTGTTGGACACTGTATTCAGGGACCAAAATGCAGTCTTCTGTGGTTGTTTTTGCCACATTAATAGGCGACGGACTTACCAATATTCCTCCTCGACCGATAACCTGGCCGTTGTCGTCCAAGGTAACAGAGCTCGGTCGCAGCATTGGAGAATGCGGAGGGGTCATGATCGCATTCCCCAGAGTTATGTCCGAGTCCCTTCTCGAGTCTCGCTTTCTGTTTTCCTCAAGGTCATATCCCAACCCAAATCCGGCATTGCGACCTTGTTGCACTGATCCAGGGTCCAACCCAGCGCCAGTGCCCACCTGGTTGGTCAGATTCGAAATGCTCCTGGTACGCGTCATCGGCAGTTCGCACCGAGTAGATAAACCTATCTTCTGGCTCGAGGAATTCGCAATAAAGACCTCCTCGGGCGGTGTTACTGAGTCGCACCCTGTCACCGTGGACTTGCTGTAGGCTCCGTGACCGTATGGAGGAAGGAAAGAGATAGAGGAAGCTGTAGAGTTGGCGTCGCGATAATGACTGTTGTTGTACTGATAGATCGACGGACCCGGACCTGAGACCTCAGCCATGTTGCGATATCCTATAGGACTGGATGGCTCTGGAACATACCCGCCTCGTCGCCGATTCCTGTGGTTATCCACATAGCAAAGACAAATACCCAGACCGATGAAAACAATGGCACTTGACAGCGAGATAACTATAACCTGGATCAAATGGGCGCGTCTCTCTTCCTGGGTGCTCTCTTGGGATTGTGCGGGATCCGTGAAAGTTTCTCCGGGGATATGGCTCTGCGATTGATCAATGTCGACCCATATTAAGCTCCGGGCACCATGCAAATTCTCCAGCAAGCCCTCGACGGAATACAGATAAGATCTGCATCCATCATCCCGATATAAGGCAAAGACAGACTGATTTGAGCTTGAAGAAAAAGAATATGCTAGGCTGGGGACCTCGACACAGGTGTTGACCTGCACGTTTATGGGACTTGCGTTCGGTACGGGATCGTTACTTACAGTGAAGAAGGAGAGAGTAACGGTGGTATTTGGATCAATGGGCTGTGCAGACGTGAACGAAAGACCGAGCGCAAGGAGCAAGACCAATGCTATGCTGGTTGTCGCTGGTGCAGCGGAGAATGAGATGATCATGTATATTCTAGGGGCTTTAAATGGAACTGAAGGGGTAGGGCGTAGTGATGTCTCTCACCTGAGAGAAGAATGAAGTGGGAAGTGGGAAGTGGGAAGTGGGAAATGGGATATTCTGGCTGCGGGCGCGAGGGAAACAAGGATCGAGAAGTGATATTTTGGGAAAAGAAAGGAAGAAAAAGAAGAAAAAAGAGATGTGAAGGTTCCTTGAAGAAAGATATCTCCATCTCGGATATCGTGTCAGCATGGATGCATGGCGGGATGCAATGCGCTGGGATGGTGCTTACAGTGTTGTTTAGAGCGATCCATTCAGAGGAGATTGGCTAACCGATTCGCATGCAAAGAAGCACAAAGGACGAAGGGTAAGGGCAAAGGACCAAGGGCGAGGTGCAGCAAAAAAAAAAAGTACTAAGTGGCGGCATTGCTGCTCCCAGATGCCCAGGCGGGGCAGAGAATGGCATGCTGCATGTATGGCAGTGCAAAGGACAAGAAGCGCCCGTTTCTGTGCTGTTTGCTGACGGCTGTGCCTGAATTCTCTCGGAATCAAACATCTGGGCGTCCTTTTCCTTACAGAACTGCAACAGTGTCTGTTATTTCTATTCTTGGCAGAGTTTGTGTGCGGCAGTGGCGAAGCAGCCAAAAATTTCTGTGGCAGGAGGTCGAACGCCATTGCCCAAGTCGCGCCCTTGGGCAGTCGATTATCTCCTATGAACACTGATCCCTATCACAGCGGTAGAGATCGCGATCGTGATTGTCAGTCGTCCTGAATGCATCTCGAAGCGTTAACTAGTCAGTAGGTTCTTTTTTTGGGGTCGCCGCCTTGAAAAAAAATGTCCTTGACTTTTAAACCACCTGTGTAGAACGTCTCTTTTTTTTTATGCTGGCTGGAATGTCTTTCCAAAGGAACTCTGCAGGGGGTTAACATGCGCCCATCCTGACCCTCAGATGCCTAGACTACGCTTGGAATCGCGCCTCTTCGTCTATCTTTCGCTACGTATTCCCATCGTATCTACCCACATCAAGCACAGGCATTATCTCCTTAGACTAAAAGAGTATTTCTTTATATGATGCTTGCAACGCGCGATGCCGCGCCCTCCAGGTGTATCAATGCCGAGAGGGCCGATGGTAACACGCCAGAGTCACCCAGCTTCCCAGGAGTCTCGACCAAGGAGGCAATACCAGTTGATTTAATGGCTTCCATAACAGCAATGCCATGACTGCCAGCATAACCACCAAGCGGCCCATGGGAGTCAAGACAACACCATTTATGCTCGGCGGCTACCTCTTTTGCTCAGTTGGTTCTATCTATTGGTCTTCCCGCTGATCCATATGTGTCAGCGGCAAACAAACATCGAATAGATCTTCCTAAAGTTGACCTCTGTACTTACTGTACGAAAGAATAGGAAAGTCTGAATGCGAGGTGACCGCAGAAGTATGTCAAAGCTGTTGCTGTTGCTGTTGCTGTTGCCAAGTATACTAGCAGAACACTGCATCAAACACCCGAGCATGTCTGAAATTGAACCTACACGGGGCCGATTGCTGGCGACCTCAGTTTCGCTCCGTTGTATAGGCCTCCAGCGCTGGTCAGGACGCTGCTCGGTCTCTATGGCACAAAGTGCACTTTCATCGGGATCTGGAAGCTGATTTGGGCCGCATGCATTTGCACTGTCACATACTAATCCCTGCGGATTTTGGGAACATTATTCATGCAGTACGCCTACCCCTGACACGCTTGAGCAGCTCAATCGCAGCCTACCGGTTCTATGGCCATTGCGCCGCCCGAGGGGCTCAAGTAAAATCTGTCGTGCATAATGAGCAACACGATCCAGCTGCGAAACATGAGGCGCCTGACATTACTCACTGACCCGTATATTGTCGTATTTCATGCAGGTGAAAGCATCAGTCTCGGTACTCATTTATCGTGGGACACTCGTTCTGGAGAGGATACGAGATGAATAGGAGATATAACCAATATCCTCATGAGAGATATAACTCATATTGTGGAAGCTGTTACGAATTCCATTTCCTCCGGTCAGCCATAGTCGAGACCATCCTCATCCTCGTTTTTGCATCCTCGACTGTAGATTAGGCCCCCGCCTTGACAGCTGCTGCGCTGGTGCTTGTGGTTCTTCTGATTCAAGAACATTTCGGACGATGAACTTCTGACGTCCATATCGAACAGACAGCTGTCAGCGCATAGCGCGTGCATCTCATGTAAGAGATTTTGACAGCTACCAAGCTGATCAAGTTCTATGGTTGGATGCGCCTTTTCAACATCAAGTGGAGGAGGCTGACAAAAGAAAGCTGGGCCCGTTCAAGCGAAATCTGCACATCAAGGCTGTCAACATGACTGCGGCCTTTGCGCTTCCTATAATGGTCTCTGTAGTCGCATTGGCTATCCATAATGACGAGAAATCATGGCCGATCGACAGTATTATGGTCTTTACAGCGCTGAGTGTCTCCAGTACTCTACGATATCCCTTTCTGATGCCCCCTATCGCTGTCAAGAGCACTTCTGGTGATAGAGACTAGCTGCGATCTGGGGTGTCGCCATGACCGAATAAACATGCTTGACTTCTCACAGTGAATACCTTGCAGCGCCCATGATGGGTGCAAGACTAGTCCTCCATCGTTTGGACAACCATCTAACGCGACCCAAGATGAAGCCTCTATAGGGATGTGCAATCTCAGATGGTGGATGGCTTGCGCTTGAGGTAAGAGATCGTGAGATCGCTTAGGACATCAACCTCAGCTAAGCGAGAAAGACTAGTGGTAATTGTGGGCTAGATCGGGTCTAGAAAGAGTCCCTTTATTACTACCTTGCAGGGCCGCTTGGCAAACAGGGAGTGGAGAGTCGGCACTAAGGATTGACAGCAAATCATCGTTCGTTCCTTAGGAAAACATCATCCTCGGTAAAGCCCTGAGCAGGAGCGGTACGATACTGTAGTAAAGATATGAATCCTTGAGCAGGACTGGACTTTGCTGAGCCACGGCGATATGACCGAGATTGGAGAACGCGGAAGCGACTTGTTAAGGGAGATGAGGTATCACGTTCAAACCTTGAAAAGCGCCATTGACATTTGCTTTATTGTTTAGATCCGGAAATTAGAAATAACGCGTGTCGCTTGCCAGGGCCGTGTGTCACAAATCTGATATGGCTGCTCCTATGAACGATCCGCTGGCAGCCATCAACCAGTGTATTCGCGGCTATCTCTCAGACTGGACCGTCATCATCATCACCCACCAGCTGCAGTACCTGCATCCATGCACAGAATTGCCATACTCCAGCCCGGAAAGATCGCGCACCAAGGCATATTTGCAAAGCTCATGTCTAACGAGCCTTCCTTCAACGCCTTGATCAATACACGCGTGCCAAACGAGGATGAGGGACTCTTTTCATCCGTGTTTACAATTTAGGGTTGAAGGATTATCCCTTCCTTCGCTTTTAGAGGACATAATTTAATTTAAGTTTGCCGAGGCGCCAGTACAATCACGGTTTATGAACGCGAAAAGGACCGTGCAGTCATGTCCGAGCCCTTTCTTGCCGCGAACGCGATGCTCTTCTTGGAGCCGGGGAGGAAATCTCACACGAAGACAATTTTCCGAAGTTCGATGCAGCGCATGATCGTTATGGTGCCATCTCAAATGAATTCACCTTATAGCAAGCATCCTTTGAGTCAACAAAAAAAATAATATAAAATCGACTAATATTGTAGCGCATACATACAATTCAATCAGATGAAAGTCCTTATATTCCTGAGCAAGAAGTACGTGGGAGGAAAGCAACGAGGGATCTGAAGAAGATCGTAGCAACCTGCAGGAACTAGAAGATCGGGGTGACGAGGAACTGAACCTTTTGGGCAAACAGAGAAACGACGAGGAGCAGGAGGAAGACGGGCCCCCCCCCCACAAGAAGCTGAACCACCCGGTTCTCTTCACATATGGCCTTGGGAAGTTTAGTCCAGGCACAGGGCTATTTCCGCTTCACTGGATCTTCAAAAGCTTTTTTCTCTGCAAGATGAGCTTTATTAGTCTACTATTCGCTTTATGAATGCAAAAGCTAGCTTCTGTGCATCCTTTATTTTAGGCGACAGCTTTGGGATACACGGTTGTCTCTACCGACGAATTTTGGTCCCATCAATGTGTCCTGGTTGCGGAGGAAGATTTGTCAAGCCAGGTACGAGAACCTGCGCATACGTTGACTGCAAGCGTTGGATTGACCGTGATTCGGTGGGCAAACAAGGTAACTATTACTCCTTGTAGATACATGTTTTTGTGACTCAAAGACGGTGGAAAGGATAAGGAGAACTATACACTATTGGTACTTTTTGGAGGTGCTACTCTACAGGGCTATAATACAGTACAGGAATAAAATGAATGCAAACGACCACGCCTTGCCAGCCATGTCAACAACATGCAGGCCTCAAAGACAAATAACCATGTTACAGTAAAACAAGAACAGACGACAGAAATAAAAAATAAAAAAATTAAAGAGTAAGGAAAAAAAAATTAATATGAATAAAAAGAAGAAAAGGAACTCGCAC
Source organism: Gamsiella multidivaricata (assembly GCF_025024155.1). NCBI lineage: Eukaryota > Fungi > Mortierellomycota > Mortierellomycetes > Mortierellales > Mortierellaceae > Gamsiella > Gamsiella multidivaricata. The sequence goes on from NW_026251803.1 coordinate 42,270, forward strand.
TCGCACCCTTCACTGACGCATGGATAATGGTTGCACATTGTTGGTAGCAAGAGCCAGGGTGTGCAGCTGCTCCAGTGCATGAACAATACAGATATAATCTTGATGCTCGACATCCGTATGCTTTTTCAGGTCCTTCAGTAGCAGGCAATAACGCGTCACTCGCTGAATAGGAAGGATAAGAAGGTCCGTAAGACTGAACCGGCTAGTCGTCTCCTTGCCTCCTACACAGTTGCGGAGGAAATGCTGGTACTCGGAGAACTCTCCGATGGTCGTTAGCGTCCCATGGTTGCTGCGGGAGGTGTATCCGGTATTGCTCTTGCCGACATTGGCCTGGTCAGAACCAGTGTTGGATTTGGACCCAGTAGACTCCAACAGGGCCGACGATGGTGCCCCTGGAGCAGAGTTTAGCGAAAAGATAGCTGGTAACGATCGACGCTTGTCCATACGAGGACCTCCGGCCATTGGCGCTTTTGAGGAGATGTCCGTCGGCGAAATCACCGGCGAGAAAAAGGGTGCAGCAGAGATCGATGTCCGCTTGGATTTCATAAGCGTCCTGAGAGCCTTCATGCCCTTGCCATACGACTGACCGTACTTCAAAAAAATCGACAGAGAGTCTTTGACGTCCAAGAAGATGGTTCCAATCATACTAGATTCGTCTGACCAGACTTCATCAAGAACACAGTCCCCCAGCCGTTGGGATATCTGACTGGAAACAGCCGTCAATGCAGAGATGTGGGACAACAACTGAAAGAGAGGGTTGGATTTGGGTATAATTGGCTTATCAGTCTCGAGCGATCTGAGGAGGGGCTCCACAAAGACCTGCAAATAGCGAAGCAAAGAACGGGATACAACAAGTCAGTTAATAAAATGCATTCCAATTGTCTCTTACAAACACTCAGCTGATAATCTAAAGCAAAGCAAACAGCAACTTTACCTCTTGGATGATGCGCAAGTACTGCAGATAGTTCACTTCAGTTGTATGGATCTCCTGCGAAATGAACTTGCGAATTTCTTTGTTCCTGGCGATGGCTTCGGGTGTGTCAAACTAGCGTTTTGTTGCAGTCAGTATTATAAAATGTTAGATTGGGGGTTTTTTTTTGTTTTTCTTTTTTGGAGGAAGGGAGGGAGGGAGGGAGGGAGGGAGGGAGGGAGGGAGGGAGGGAGGGAGGGAGGGAGGGAGGGAGGGAAAAGTGTTCATCTTCAGGTGGTCAGTCAAGTTTACCTTGGCATGTTTAACAACTTCGAGCTCTCCGCCGCCATATGTCATGCTCAAGCGACTCTTGCTTCTTGGCTTTGCCTTCCCAACTACAGGCAGAAGCTTGGGCGAACAAGCACTCATGCGGTGGCTCATATAATCATCCTTTTTGGAAAGACGTTTGGCGGGCTTGCTGCCCTTTTTGGTTGGCAAAGGTGGAATCGAAGGAAGGGTGAGTGATCCGGTGGAGGTGTTGGCGGAATGCATTGGAGTGTACAAAAATCGATGGGTCGGATCAGCCTTATACAACAGCGCCTGCAATTCCTTCAGGTCGGCGTTATAGCGCGCATTCTGTTCCCGCGCATGCTGGGCCATACGACTGAGTCCGTCCCACTCGTCCGCACTGCTGTCGACTACTGAAGAGTCCACTGATCCGCACGTAGATGTCTCACCGAGGGATGTGACGCTAGAGGCGACGCCCCTGCTGTAGAACAGGGGTCTGGGTGGAACCAAAGACGACGTACTGGATTGTTCCTTGTACTGGAGCATGTCTGTAGCTGGAGACTGCTCTCCCCACTGTGGTATAGCGCGTCTTGTATTTGGCGAACGAAGAGAGGTGCTGCGGGATACTGTTGCGACCTCGGCCGAAATCTCCTCTAGACTCAAGATCGAGTTGGAAAGCAGCACTTCAGAATGTGGCCGCACATCATGGGACTGGTTCTCGATCTCTGCAGCAGACAATGCCGTCCATGATTTGAAGAACCTGGTCGATCTCATGGACGAAGGCTTGATAGCGAGATAGTGCTCTCCTTCGAAGTCTTCGGGCGAAGCAGTTGTGGGCGGTCCTGGCTCTGAAGGTGGCCCGTCCAAAAGCTCCTCGATGCTTTCTCCTGACCATCGACACTCGCTGGATTCCCTAGCCTTGTATGAGATGATTGATTCGCTAACAGATTCCTGGAAAATTTCGTGGATTTTGGGACGACGGCGGTTGTTTGATGTGTTCTTGACGCAAGCCTTTCCTAAGCCGAGCTCTGCAGCGCCAGTCAACCTCTGGGCAAGGCTGTTCAGTGGCGATGTATTGCTGACAGCTGGCTTTGTTTCAACTGGGAGCGCCGGTACAGGCTTACTGTCGAGAACGCTCAGAGTGTTGAGTGGGAGTGGCGGCTGCGGCTTGTCCAGATGTTCGAGAGAGAGAACCTTCCTCAGTGATTTTCCGGCAGTTGGTCGCGCGGTAGACGACGACCCGTCTGAAGGAGAGACAGACGACCCCAGAAGCAGGTTCATCGTCAACTCAGATTTTGACCGAGGCAAGATTGAGGATTGTGCTGCTTCTGCGAGTTCAGTCTCTGTCCAAAGGTCGATTCCATGTTCTCTTCTGTCCTGTCCCGAGTTCAAAAGCTTGGCATCGGCTGTTTCCTCTGGATGTTCCTGTGCTGTGGTCGATCTGGGAGGCATAGATACCTCCACAGGTAGTTGACCAAGCCAGGTAGTGACTGCATCAGGCGCAGCCGCAAGAGTGAGTCGCTGCGCAAGATCCAGAGCCCAGTTCTCGTGGTCGAGTACATCCTGCGAAATACCACAATCCAGGACGGGGGGGTCGGCCATCACGACGGTATCGATAGATCCCCTGTGAGAATGGCGCAAAAATACTTTGCGAATACTACGTCCGAACGTCGCCAAGGACGAGCTCCTCGTAATTGAACCGCCATAGCCGCTGTCCTTGCGTTCGACAAGGACAACGTCCGAGGACTGGGCTGATGACTCTGAAATGGTTGGCGGTGGAAGCGGTTGATCCTCGAGAAACTGGAGTTGGATCTGGGGCGGATGAGGTCCCAGGACATGGAGCGCAGAGATGGATGCGTGGCTGCTGTCGCTTGAACGAGGGGGAGGCTGTGTGGAGTTGGGAGAGAGATCCATGGGATCCTGGACATGTGGGGTGAGGAAGACGGGCTTTCGGCTTAAGGATGGATTCCGAGATCTGGGGGGGGCGAGGGAGGCAGCGGGGATGAAGTAGCAGTAGCGGATCTGGGGGATGTGGCTGGCAGGGGAGGGCTGTGTTGCGGCGGAGGATGCGGCGGCTGCGTGGGTGCTGGTGGTGCTGGTGGTCCTGGAGGGTATGGGCGGGAGCGGCGTTGCCTTGAGGGGGAAGTCGAGCGCGCGGAGCGTGGAGCTGGGAGCGTCGTCTGGGTGTGGGGGAGGGGGAGGGGTGTAGGGGCTGGCGACAGAGGGGTTCATTTGGGGGGTGAACACTGGGGCTTGCGAGTACGCTGGTCGCGGGCGCCGCGGCAGGGAGACAGGTGCTCTGGGAGTTGCTGCTGGCGCTACAAGGCATGGGAGGGGAGGGGAGGGGTTAGTGGCGGATATAGACGTGCTCAGTGGGACCGGAGGATAGGAGTGCTGCACAAGGCGATAAATGAATCAGAGCAAATGCAATTAAATGCAGTGATACAGAGGGACGAGACAGGAGAGGGGGAGGGGGGAGGGGGGCAGCACTTCTTAAAAGGGGGGGGGGGGAGACTGGGATATACAGATGGGGTCGAGGGCAGGCACAGGGGCCGCTTGCATCGGTCTCCAGGGCTACTGTGCGAAGGCGGAGGGCGGGCATCGCCTGGGACCAGCAATGGGCCCTCTCCTGGTAGATCCCCTGCACGACTGCGAACACTTTTGGTGCCTGGGACTCGGTACCAGGGGAACAAAAGGGGGTAAGGAGGGGTGATAGGGGATGCACATGTGGAATGGGCCCGGGAGGAGGACAGTGCAGGTTACGCGCTGAGATTATTGGCTGCCTTGAAGGGCGCGCACTTACCACCAGAAGAGATGGTAAGAGGGGGGGATATTTCTTCCTTGGTTTGATCCTTACTTCTTTTGTTTGTTCTTGGTTCCACTGCAGACTGTCGGTTGTTGCGGTCTGTTACTTCAGGGAACGCATTCGCAAAGCGTGGCAAGGACAAGAGGAAGACGACGGAGGGAGGGAGAGAGAGGGAGAGAGGGAGGGAGAGAGGTGGGCTAAATAAACGGGCTGGTGTGTGGGTGTGGGTGTAAATGCGGATAGGATTAAATGAGGGATAGGCGGCCAAGGAGAGCGGGGGAGGGGGACAAGGTCATTAGATGATCAGTTGAGGAGCAGCAAGCAGCGATGAGAATGAGATTAAGAATGAGAATGAGAATGAGGATGAGAATGAGAATGAGAGCGATGTGTGCTGGTGCGTGTGTATGTGCGAAAGAGCGGGAGAGAGAGAGAAGAGAGCGGGAGAAAGAGTGGGAGAGCGCAAGAGGAGTGGTGTGGTGGGCGAAAGAGTGCGAGGGAGTGCGAGGGTGACGGATATGATGCGATGGTGATACCGCGTCCCATACACACCGGAGGTGGACCGCACAAGGTGGAGCCTCAGTCAATCAATATATCATATCGTATTGAACCCGTTTATGAACGTGATACTGAAGTCATTGACCATTGCCCTCGCAGACTGATTACAGCAGCGAGCTGCAACCACTGCAACCACTGCAACAACAATAACAACAACAACAACAACTGCAACAACAACTGCAACAACAACTGCAACAGCAACAACTGCAACGACAACAGCAGACGCATACAACGATACATTCACACTCCCCCCACCCATCCACTCCCACCGCGCACCCGCGCAAACGCCCACGAATGCACCCACTCACTCTCAGTCGCAACGCGGCAACCGAAGCATCCGAGAGCGATACCAGAGCTGAACTTGAATTACTAAGAGCAATCGCCAACCGAAAACCCAAATAAAGCCGCTCATATACCTATCTCTTGTAGAAATCATCTTTTCATCTTGCATCTCAACAGCAACAGTCTTAGACTATCCTGCAGAATCTAACCCGCATCTTGCAAGACCACGTCCATCCTGTCCGGGCACACGATCTGCGACGTTTGCCGCTCTATCTGATCCTGGGACCTGTCCGGCCCCCGTAAACCTGACTGACTGTGTCTGTGCTTCGTGTTTCTGTTTTTCGCGCACATACATCACCCAGGAACAACCAAGCGAGTAAGGTATCCATGCTTGTAACACTTCATTCAGCCAATTGTTTTTTCCGTTCAACTCTTGCAACCTTCAAGGCCGTTAAGAGCTTTAGTACGTTCATTTATTCATCGTCATGATGATAGAGCAACACTGACTATGTATTTAGGTCAACCTTTGCATCCTGCAAATCTCACTAGCCTTGCGACCACTAACAGTATTGCTCAAAAAAAAAACAATCTTTCTTTGAGCCCCTGCCTTGCATCCGACAAAAGATAGGCGGTCTTTCCGCCGATATCATGATGATGAGAGAGAGACATGTGTGAGTTTATGATGATTCGCCCACAATCCTCAAGAAGGATGCAGTTTTTTTTGCTCTGGAAGGAAGGACATGTTAGTCTAGCTTCGCATTCAACATCTGTGCACCGCAGACTACATGGTCTGCCATGCTTCACAAAAAAAAAAAGTTCCATCTTTTGATACAACTGAGCAACAAGAAAGTGCCGCTGTGCTCATTTTCTGGACTTTGTCGCTTGTGCAACCGGATCCAGAACCAATTGCTCATTCCTGGTTTTTTTTTTTTTTTTTTATCGTTCTCTCGATCACGATAATGGAGCCTTGGCTCTTGTCTGTTTTTTTTTTCGCTCATTTCTGCTTACGAACACCCCTAGCAGACTTTAAGTAGAAATAACCCAGCAATGTGGATATGGAGCTTTGGACAACCGGAACCTACACCAAAATAGCAAACAATCATGCACACACAACAAATCAGAAAACAAACATGGCAAGAAAACAAACGGGTCAAAGCCATGGGTGGGATACCCTCTTTTGTGCATCTGGAGTGGCATGAGCCCCTACCAAAAAAAAAAAAAAAAAAACACACACAAGAACAAAAACAACAGTGCGCTGTATTCCGCAAGGTGGTGCCAACGGAGGGTTTTTGTGTCACTGGTCTTCCACAGGCTCGCCAAAGCAAGAGTCCTCTAACAACCCTCTCCGATTGTACAGCTCGATCGACTTAAAGAGGTATAACTCTTTTATCACAAGCCAAGCCTATCAAAGACTCGGACAGTATCAACTGTCAATGGCGGGGCCTCAAACCTCTCCATAATAGTAGAGATTAGAAAAATGAGATGCAGGGTGTTCCTCTCGTGTCACCATTAGACGATCACATATATTTTTTTTTCTCGAAGACGGACATCTAAACAGTTTGAAGAGTATCCGAGTCTGTACCGACATCGTTCCACACTCCTGCTTTAGCCTGATAGAACGCAATTCCGTATCTCGAGATGCTTGTTTATTACTCACTTCCTTCAGAGGAAAAATTATATAAAATTACAGGTGGCGGTGATAGTGGTAACGGTGGTAATAGTAATGATGATAGCGATGTGGGGTAAGCAAACGATAAAACCACAAATTCAAAAAAAAAAAAAAAAAGAAAAGAAAAGCACGATCCGAGGCTCTTGCACTATACAATTAGAAAGTTGGAGAGGAGAATATGAAAGAATAAAGTCTCTACAGGAAGGATACACAAAAGTGACGGCACCGATCCCTCTTTTTTAAATGATGTTGTCCAGGTGGGCAAACTTCCAAGCAAACAGTCCAGTCATGACGAACATGGCCGCGGCCTGAGCAGCATAAACGTAGACAAAGTTGGGGTCGTTCGACCAGATAGCAAGGATCATTCCGATCAACGATCCAAAGGCGTTCGTGGCCAGGAATAGTGACATGACCACAGACTTGAGCTCGGGCGCAGCGGAGCGGAACGCGAACTCGAGGCCCGTGGCGGATGCAAAGATCTCAGAGATACCGATCAAAATGTAGGCAGGCAATTGAGTCCAGATCGTGATGTCATTGATAACAAGGCTGATGTCCGAAGGGATGTCGATGACGACACCGGGGTTATGGGGGTCCTTGCCAGTAAAGTCGTAGTAGGGTCCTGCCTTGTACAGAAAGTGCTGGAGAACTGTAACGTAGATGAAGCAGAAGGTGACGATAGAGAAACCAATGATGATGCGGTTGATGGGTCCAAGTTTGAAACCAGCCTTGCGGAGAAAAGGGAAGATAACGATGTCGAGAATGGGAATGAAGATGACAATGACGGCCGAATTGACAAAGGACAGCTGCTCGGGCTTGAGCCAGCTTGGGCGCTGCATGTTGATGGCCATGTTGACAAAGTTGTCGTTCATGTTGTTGTAGAGAGCCCAGTAAACGGGGTAAACCAAGAAAACCTTGCAAGCGTGGTAGGTGCGCTCAAGATCGTCCACAAACTTGGTGTTCCATTCGAGCGAGTCATCCGTCTTCGGGGCTGCACCCTGGATCCAGTGAGTGCCAGGAACACGTTCCTTGCGGTGCTTGAACGCATAGATGAGACAGCGGGAGGTCTCGCCGAGAACGTTACCCTTGGGAGGTCGATCATAATACTTGGACCTGCCGAGCGCAAAGATGATGATGCCGATAACAAAGACGATGGCAGGGATCATGAAAGCGAGGTCCCAACCCTTCTCGGAGACAGCGGGGGTGATGGCCTGACCGAGCATACCGCCGATGTTGATGGCCATGTAGAAGTAACGGAAGACGCGCTCGACGGTGATGGCATGGTTGATGGTGACACCGGTCTTAGTGGGATGGGGGTAATCCTCAGCAGGGATCTGCTCGGCAGCAAAAGTCGAGACATTGGATTTGATACCGCCGGTTCCCCAGGAGATGGCGCAGTAAAGGGCAACAACGAACCCGGGCAAGCCCACGGTGTCCTTGAGCGAGTCGATGGAGGAAACGGTTAAGAGGACGAGACCGAGGGTGTAGAGGATGGCGAAGATCAAGATGGTCTTGTACTTTCCGAGCCACTTATCGGCGACGATCGCGCCAAAGATGGTGGTGATATAGGAAAAGAAGGAGAATCCGCGCGAGATGGCGGTGGCACTGCCCTTGGTGAGGTCAAGGTGCGTCAGCATATAGCGCTGGAACAGCATGGAGGCGCCATAGAAGGAAAAGCGCTCACACAGTTCAGCTAGGTAGAACAAGGACATAGAAATTTATTGTGTCAGAGCTGATTCATGTCACACATGAGCCAACGGATACCAGACGGCTGACTTACTGACGATGATGAGCCAGGCGGCAAAGGGGATGGGGCCGGGGACCTGGAGGTTGTCGGGGACAAGGTCCTCGCTGACTTCCTTCATGGGGTAGGCATCTTGGATCTCCTTGGTGCCGAGGACTTCGTTGCGTCCTTTCTCGTGGTCATCCATGGCTGGGGGGAGAGGAATGTGGGGAGCGAGGGATCTGGGGGCGGAGGGGGCAGAGGCGCGATGAGCAGAGAGACAAACAAAGAAATGAAAAAATGAAAAAAATCCGAGAGAGAGGGAGCAGCGGAGAGAGGGACGGCCCCCTCTTATAGTTGTACGCGCCTGGGGCTGCGCCAATCACAGGGAGGGCGGGCACGGCTAGGCTGCCGATTGACAGGAGGACCAAGAGTCTAACGGACACGGCTCGATTGGTGACGACACCCTCGCCCCTTCCAGCGCTTCTAGACGTTCCCCAGCGGTGTCTGACTCAGGCCTCCATTCTGGCCCAGTCCAAACAAGGGCACGAGCAAGCTCGATCGCCCAATTTAGCTCGTCCTTGTAAACAGTTCAAGACAACGGTGTGATCATACTGCTCATTCCTCGGTACTAGCCCGCTGCGACAACAATGACTCTCTCTCGTCTGCATGCTCTCCCGGGATCTAGCAGCCCAACCCCTTCAACCTTCGCGGTTATTGCACCGTCATAGACTTCCCATAAGGAGCAACTAAAGAGCTTGCTGCAAATCGATTTGCTACACTAGCCATAGGATGATTGACAAAAGGGCGAAAGGAAAAAAGGCAGAGAATCCTGTGGGTGCGCCTCTCGGAGCCACATCCGTCGTTTTCTGAATCCCGCTTGCAATTTGCTGAAAGACCTTCCTTCGATTAGACAGAAAACCTTGAACAGCTAAATCCTATCCAAGCCCCGACTCCTCCATGTGGAGGTGTGTCCGTTATCACTGATTGGATACTGGCATTCAGACGGAGAATGGAGGCTGCATCCAAAGGAACAGTGTCGCGTGTTCTAGAATTTCATCTCATTTGGAGAGACGCTTAGCGTTGAAACCGGATATGAATGGATAGTCTATGGCATCTCCTGCACCGGCTACAGGCGTTGGCAATTGAGGATGTTACACAGATATGGTTGTTGGTGTTTGACGTTCATGTCCGGTGGTACATACATGATTCCGTATAGGCACAATAAGCAATTAGCAACTAGGGCAGTGGTATTTGCCCCACTCTTGTTTTACTCGCTTCGTAGCTGTAATTTGCCAGGAGAATCTTATTGGGATAGTCCAACGGGTACCGGGCATTAACTTCCTCGTTACAGGCCGCAAATGGACACCATTTACCGTGGGTAAATCGATCTAGTCTTTTTGTGCGACAAACATGAGCGATGGCCTTCATTGGCGCTGCCCAAGTACCCTCCACGATAAAAATTCATATCAATTTTTAGCAGAATTGAGTTATGCCGTTTACGGTTGATTTGATCGCCCATCGTGGGACAAAACTACATTACTACATTCGAACAGTTTTACAGTATCGTACTCTACCAAACATGCGGCTGGCTCCAGGTTGATGTCCTGCACATCAGTCCCTATGTCTATGCCACACTTTTAACTGTCTCTGAATATTTTTGGGAAGAGCCTCTTGCCTCTCACTGCAGTGCTACTCTGATGAACCCCTCCTGCCAGAGTCCAGCCGCAAGCATGGCATGGTTTGTTTCTACTTCGAGATCCACTTTTCAACCGTATTTTTAATAGCCGCCGACGATGCATTTGATCCTCATTTTTGGTTTATATCAAATCTCCGCAGACGCCTCATTGGACCAGTTCAGGTACCAGGATCCGTTTCTTGTCAGCGTGCAACAGGTAATTTCCTCGATCAGCCCTGACCCAAGGCTCTCCCATCCGGATGCCTGAGACCACTACTGACTCTGTAACCAATCGCTTTGCGGGTGTCAGATTAAGAACAGATATGCACAACGAATATTTCGGAATATTGACGAGGGACTGAGCATGCCATACTATGGGTTCTTTTCACTTTTTTTTTTTTTTTTGAAAAATATGTCTGGTGGCTCCATAAAATGCTTGCGCACACATCTACAACCTCATTTCCCTGATCAACGCCTTCCTAAATTACCACGTGAACTTCTAGAATTGATTGGGCTGGGGTTCGAAACATCTGCGACGACAAAGGATATGCAATTATACCAGTTATACCTCACTGTTTGCCAAGTATAGTCGAAAATGGGTTTTACGCATTTTTCGAATGTAAATCGGTCCTCTCTGAACGGGCTATTCTTAAGGTGAAAAATACAGTCAGATATTTAGTCACATGTTCCTTTGCCTAGTCCAATACCGAAAGCTCTGCTGTCGCCTTGTACCATTCGTTCAACCCATCCATCTCAGCATGTTAGGCGGACAATGGCGCTCTGGCACCAACATAAGTACTCGATACATCTCTTTTGGTTGTTCAGCACTTTATTTCTAGGGCAGACGGGCACCTTATAAAGCGGTTCCCGTCTACACCACATTAAGGGTACTCTTCTCTGCTCGTACGTACTACATAGGTTAATATAGTGCAGTTATCTCTTCAATGGCGGTAGGATTGTTTAGAGTTGGTAGACCAGGACGTTAGGGAAGCAACGTGAGACAACGAAGAGGAGGAGTACCATCATGTCATGAAGATGATAAGGGAGTTGAAGCATATCTGTGAGGATATTCCTACAATATGGACGCCGACCAGGAAGAGATCGCTGTAGCAACGCGAAGCCTTGAGGTATTAGCTCGGAACTGATTTGTTTTATGCGCTTCTAGCTACAGGACCTTATAAGATGTGCACATAGCGGCTATGCACGCTCACAGTATGTTAAATCTAATACTCTACAGTGCTGGGTATCTAGTCGCGGCATAAGACTTTTGATTAGAAACGCCTATTCACTTTCAAATACAACCGCTGAATCGAAGTTTGGGTCATTAAAGTGCGCATTACCCTTCCCTCTACAAACCAACGTTCGCCGTTTGTCAATATGACCTCTAGTTCAAAGGCTTTTGAGCTTCAACGTTTTCTGTGTACAGTCGCGACTAGATGTCCTGCACTATATCTAATAAATATACTCTCCGGGAGGCATGTAGCCTAGGTTGTTATGGATTTGATACTAATAGAACACTGACTCTGGCGATGACAGTCAGCATTGGAGGATTCGCTAGGGCTTTCTGTGACGAGCTCGATCACTAAAAACGATGCTTTGATCAGAGCGCTTTGGTTCTGTGGATGTTACCAAGTAGTCTGCGCCCCAGAGCTGGACCACTATACCCATCACTTGTGCTATTTGTCGCATTTTATAAACTACTACATCGCTCTTCTCATTATTTCAACACTCGTTACTAAATGATATTTTTAACGGACCCACGCGAACAATTCTTTTAGCCTTGGTGTTGTGGTCCCTCTTCTCTGTGCTCGTTTGAAAGCAACATGCCCAAATGTGATTTGCACCGTGCTCAGTCCGCTAGCAGTTCGTTATGAGAGAGATCACGAACTTGGGAACAGCTGCAGGAGCGCCCTCAATAGGGCACTCGTGAAAGCAGTCAGCGGGACCCCAAAAAGAGAGCATTTAGGCAATTGGTGACTCGCTCGACGATAGGCCCCCACAAGTCTAGGCACACATGGCGGCGGAATTTGGACTGCCTTGTGGCTCCTATAAATTGCTGCCTCAAGCGGGGCAAAGCAGTTCTTCTTTGAACAATAATCTCCCGTCACACACGGGAGACCTAGGGAGATAAAAGTTGTCGCTCGGTCTTTCATTGGCCTTGCGGCCGTTCCCCTCTTTTATAGCAAGCCCACTCCCTCGAAAGGGGAGAGCCTCCTTCTGCGGAACGCCCCGAGATCAGCCAGGGTTTTCCTTCCTGAAGAGGCTGAAATTGTCTCGTTATTTTCTTATCTTTTTATTTACATACCACTGTCTTTCTCATCCAATTCATACAGCTGCTTATCGTCGTTGGCACCAGGCTTTGACGAGTCCGCGGTCTTCGATTATGGGGAGGAAAGAGAGTTGCGGCCGATCACGCATCACCCAATCAGTCACGGTCCTGGTCAGCCAGTGCGGCATCAGATTCAGTGCGATCTTGCGGGCCCATTTAGCCAGATATCCCTTTGACACCACAAATTGACCAAAGAGGCGAGATCCAATAACGGCCTTGCGCGCAGATCTTGACCTCTGCTGGTGGTAAGATTGGAAGGCCTGTTCAAAATCAGCAGTGGTATTGCCTTTCAGGTCGTGGAGTAGGTTCGCGAGGCAGAGGCTATCCAACATAGCCTGCACTGCGCCTTGACCAGCAAACGGAAGGACCTACCATTAACCAAAAAAAAAAAGAGGAAGCAAAGAATTAGAGTGCCAATTCAATTCCGTTTTGCTGTTGATAGTCCTTGCGAAGAGTGCGCCTTACCTTGTGGCATGCTGATTGATTGTATCAAGTCGAATTCGAAAGTGAGAAAAAAAAAAGAAATGAGATCAACTGCCTTCCAATAAAGAATGCATTTGCCTCCATCTCTATCATTCTAGCTGTAATAAGCATTACCATCGCCCAAAAGCACAACACGCTTAGTGTGCCATGTCTCAAAGTACTTCTCCTCTAAGGCCACAGAGGAGACGCGATCCTTTGGCGTAGTGTTGATGATGTCGCCAACCTTGCAGCCATAGGCTGTTGGCAGCTCGGAGATATCTTCGAGCAACCACCGAGTTTTTGCTGGAACTTTGCCCCAGCGCCGATTCACGCCTTTGTTACGAGGACTCTCCGGACTCTGGTCGACTTCACCTCCGTAACACCACGAGATCTTGTTGCCTTGGACGGGGCTCAACCAAATCTTTATGACAAGGAAGTAAGGTCGAATAAACTTAATGCTCGACTTCTTCGCCTTGAGGGCAGACGCTTTTAGACTTTCATAAGGTGAACAGGCAACTTACCGAACAGCGACGCTCTCGAAATAGCATGAGTTCGAACTTCGAGAACTTGTCCATTACTGCAGGGAAGACCTTTGGATCCAGTGCGCTGGACACTCCGAGGACGCACAGGTGCGTGAGTTTTAAGGGTTGGTCATCCTCGGAGGGCAGCCGGTTCTGGAGCCTCAGGTGATGGTACATTCTCTCTCGCACCTTACTGTAAGCGCCATCGGCACCAACTAGGATATCACTCCGATATTCCGTCCCATCCGCACATCTGCAGGTCACTCCGCAGTCATTCTCAATGACATCGACTACGGCTTTGTGCAGCAACACCTTCTTAGTTGGGATGCGTGACTTGAGGAGCTCGAAGAGATCGGGACGGGCCATGACGTATCCATAATAACCGTAATGCTTCTCGCCAAAAGTAAAGTCGATGGAGCCGATGTGGGATAGATCGTCATGCTGGAGGTGGAAGGCACCGATAGGTTTGGCGATCTTTTGGATCTCTGGCCAGAGACCGAGTTGTTCGAGGAGGCGGAGCGAACATGCATTGAGGGCGATGGTGCTACCTATGGTGCGCAGACTGGCAGACCGCTCTAAGACGATGTAGTTGATCCGGGCAGCCTCGAGCATGATGGCTAAGATGAGTCCGCCTATGCCTCCGCCAACGATTGTCACCTTGATGCTTTGTGTCGTTTTTGACATACGAGCGTTTTGTGCGAGTATGTGTGTATTGGGCTTTGAAGTCAAAGGTGCGAACCGAAAGGGAGAGAGTGTAGGCTGAACAGGGCTGAGGAACGGGACGCGAGAAAATGAAAGCAGAGAACAGAGGATGAGGAGAGGAAAAGTACAGATCATGAAGGTTGCATGGCGGGAAGTACCAGGTCTGGAGTGCTTATATATGGATAGCACTGCAGACAGGGGAAGAGACCTTCATCTAGAACGATATTGACAGCACAAGTCCCTTTAGTTTCTATACTAAGAAGGCCTATCGACTCTGTGCCTATCATCTCCTCAAGACACGCGCATCTTTCTTTCCAAAGATGGCAGGTCTTTCTATGGCGCGCGCGTTCATCCGCAGCCAAATCGTCACAAACATAGCCCACCTTTATTCGCCACCAAACGGTTGTGCGCACAATCAACCAGCCTCAATGAGACAATCGGCGGTGGCCAGAGCGAACCTGCGCCTTCAATTATTGCTTATAATACCATCATCATTATTGCCACTATATTCGCTTCAGAGGGCTGAGTCCTCCGGTGGTAGGAGAAGGATAGGTGGATCGGATCATTTGTATATGTAGATCGTCCATGTCCTTAGGTGTTCCCTCATGCTTCATACATGTAACTGTTGCCGATTCTCTCCCCTAAGAGCTGGAGGTGAGTTACATTGATTATGTCTTGAGGGCCAAGGCTCCTCAGACAGCCATCAATATTGGTAAACAATAGATGCCTGACTTTGCGGCAGCCTTGGGACCGCTGCCTTAAATGAGCAGGCGATATGGATGCGGACACGGAAATAGATCCCTAGGCTGCTGGTATCCCCTCGTGCAAGGTCGTCCCTCGATACGCGCTTTTCTTGGTATGTGCAGTATATTGGTCATGTTCTTGAGGGCCTTCGAGGAGCAGGTCCCCTCTTGCCTATCATTGGCGCAGAGGCATCCTGTGTGTCTGCTGAGAGCTGTGTTCTGCGGAGGAGGTCCAAATGGACTGACCCCGCAATTTTACGGCCGTGCCTGAACTGGAGTACAAGTACTCTGAAACGTCATTCGTTTTCACAAAACACGCTTTCCAACGCTCCATCTTCCCCCAACTCTGCTCATCCTTCCATCCTTCTCATCTCTCTCCATTCTACCAGACCTTCTCCAGCCCCCCTCCTCCTCCCCCTCCCCCTCCCTCTCTCCCACCACCCGCTCCTCCTTCTCAAACCTCCTTCCTGAACCAACCCCGTCCCTACTTATCTTTCCTGCACCCGTCAGGTCTATCGTATAAACAGTCATTATGGTAATGAACGTCGTCTCTCACAAGTGCGCACTGCTGCACACCGCTCCCGGGAAGACTTCTCCAAAGAGGGGCCCGCCCACGTCTAAGCAAAGGCCCCTGTCACCACTTGTCGCTGATAATACTGCTTGCCTCTCTGCTGCATGTAGGCGCCAAAGTCGAAAAAATCCAGCGCGCCACAAAAGGCCAACTTTTTCCAGGAAAGCGTTAAGAAAAAGTCGGCCGGAGTGAGCGATATGACCTTGCTGACCAAGATTCAAAATGAAACCATCAATGAGAACCTGAAGAAGCGATTCGAGAACCAAGAGATCTACGTAGGAACCTGTCAATGATATTTTCCAATGGCATGTTTGATCTGCTTCAGTGCTCTCCACGGTTCATGGTCTATTCATGGATTCGTAGAGCTATTGAATGGATTCCTCTCAATCATTGATCCGTTCATACTTTCGGCTGCCTGCACGGCTCTACTGTTTTTTTTAGACATACATCGGACATGTGCTGATCAGTGTGAACCCTTTCCGCGATCTCGGGATCTACACGGACGAGGTCTTGAAGAGCTATCAGGGCAAGAATCGTCTCGAGGTATGATGATGACGCTTTTGTTTGTGCTCTGACTTGTGTTCTGTGGGAGAATTGGCAGTGAGAACAATGTTGAGAAGCAGAAAGTATTTTGGCCTTGTGGAACCTAAATTATGGAGGAAAGTATGTTGACAGTCTGACGTCTTCTTCATATGAGTGAAGGTGCCGCCCCACGTCTTTGCCATCGCAGAAAGCGCCTACTACACAATGAACGCGTACAAGGAAAACCAGTGCATCATTATCAGTGGAGAATCTGGAGCTGGAAAGACTGGTAAGAGAGCAAGTTCTGTTGCCAGCGCATGCGGTCCAAACGCTCCGGATCACGAATATTAAACTAACCAGTGTCACTGAAATGTATTTTTGCCTATTCTACTTGCGATGTACACAGAGGCTGCCAAACGGGTAAGTTGCTGCTTCAGATCATCTCTCAAAGTAATCGAAATGTGTGAGGTTAACCATTTACTGTGCTGGCCTATTGGATCACGTTCATGCTTGTAGATCATGCAATATATTGCCACAGTCTCTGGAGGAGAGTCTTCGCAAATCAAGGAGATCAAAGATATGGTTCTAGCAACCAATCCTCTATTGGAATCGTTTGGATGCGCTAAGACGCTGAGAAACAACAACTCGAGTCGCCATGTAGGAGCCGTTCGGTTTTCGTGTTGCGGATGAGCGTTGCAATGTACCGTTTTTTATGAGGCTAACAATGAACTCTCTCCTGCATGGATATGGCATACCATAGGGTAAATACTTGGAAATTCAGTTCAATTCTCAGGGCGAACCAGTTGGAGCCGTTATCACCAATTATCTTCTGGAGAAGGTTCGGTCATTGGCCTGCATAAATGCAAATATATGGTGCATGATGAACTCCAGAGGCAACTTTGAGCACAATTAGAATTGACGTTTTGGACTCTTTATTCTCTTCATCGCGCTAGAACCGTGTCGTTGGGCAGATCGAGAACGAGAGAAATTTCCACATCTTTTACCAATACTGCAAAGCAGCACCCTCAAACTATCAAGGTATATTTCATCGGCATCCGTTGTTTTTGTAGTCGTTACCGTGTTCAAGCGCAGCAACTGATCTGTACTCTATCCAAATTCACAGAGCAATTTGGCATGACGGGACCTGAAAGTTTCCTGATCACCAATAGAAGCGGATGTTTGAGCGTGGACGGTATCGACGATGTTCAGGACTTTAACGAGACACTGGTACGCGAAGCTAGATGTAATCGATGCATGAATTGGCAACAAGCTGAGCATTGCTGACCAACGCTGCTTAACTGTTCGTCGCCTTATAGCAAGCCATGGGTGTCATTGGACTTTCACAGCAGGAGCAGGATGAGATTTTCCGCATGCTGGCTATTATTCTGTGGCTCGGAAATGTCCAGTTTGTCGAGAACGACGGAGGGTACGCCCAGATCGCCGATAATGAAGGTATGGGATCCAACTACGGATTTACAATGTTGCGAAGGGTCATTGTCCATCAAAGACAGGCCGAGCATTAAGTATTTTTTTCTTTGTCTGCTACCTTTGCTTCCAGTGATTGCCTTTATTGCATACATCATGGAGGTGGATGCTGAGATGCTGATCAAGACCCTAACCATCCGTGTCGTGGAGACTCAGCGTGGTGGACGACGCGGGTCCATTTTTGAGTCTCCTCTCAATTGCGTTCAGGTACCATTACCTTCTCAGCATTCACACGATTGACACTCAACCTTCAGGATGGCAACAGCGGTACTAACGTGCAAAGGACTCGACCAATTCCCTGGAAATTATCAATTTAAATGCTAGGCTAGTGCAGTCCGAGATGCGCTTTGCAAGGCCATCTATAACAACTTGTTCGAGTGGATTGTCAGCCGTGTCAATGTGTCGCTGCGTCAACGTGGGGCCCATGCCTACACTATTGGGGTTTTAGATATCTACGGATTCGAGATTTTCGAGGAAAACTCGTTCGAGCAGCTCTGCATCAACTACGTCAACGAGAAGCTGCAGCAGATTTTCATCGAGTTGACCCTGAAGACGGAGCAGGAGGAGTACGTTAGGGAGCGTATCCAATGGACTCCGATCGACTTCTTCAACAATAAGATTGTGTGCGACCTTATTGAGGAGAAGCGTCCTCCTGGAATCTTTGCTGCCATGAATGATGCCTGCGCGACTGCACATGCGGATTCGAACGCTGCGGATAACTCTCTTGTTCAGAGACTGAATGGGCTCTCGTCCAACCCTCATTTTGAGTCGCGCGGCGCCTCGTTCTTGGTGAAGCACTATGCGGGTGATGTGATGTACCAGATATCAGGAATGACCGACAAAAACAAGGATCTGCTCTCGAAAGACATCTTGACTACGATTGCCTCGACCAGCAACCAGTTCCTTGCCGGCCTGTTCCCTGAGCCGGTCGACGTTGACAACAAGAAGCGTCCCCCTACCGCTGGTGACAAGATCAAGTCTTCTGCAGGTCTTCTCGTCCAGAACCTGATGCAGTGCACGCCTTCGTACATTCGCACCATTAAACCCAACAGCAACAAGTCACCTACGGAATTCGATTCCAAGATGGTTCTTCATCAGGTCAAGTACCTGGGACTCTGCGAGAACATTCGTGTCCGCCGCGCGGGCTTCGCCTCCCGTCAGACGTACGAGAAATTCTTGGAGCGATTCTATCTGCTCTCACCAAAGACCTCATATGCAGGAGAATATACCTGGCAAGGAGATCCTCGAAGCGGCGTTGAGCGCATCCTGAAGGACACAAGTGTCGCGCCCGAGGAGTGGCAGATGGGAACAACCAAAGTCTTTATTCGCCACCCCGAAACTCTCTTTGCGCTTGAGCATCTACGCGACCGCTACTGGCACAACATGGCGATCCGTATCCAGCGAGCTTGGAGAAACTATATGAAATACAAGAATGAATGTGCTACACGCATTCAGCGGTGTTGGAGGAAGAACAAGGACCAGATTGGATGGCTGCAGCTCCGTGATTACGGCCACCAGGTTCTTGCGGGAAGAAAGGAACGCAGACGGTTCTCGCTCGTCAGTATGCGCCGCTTCTTAGGAGACTATCTCGGAGTCAACAACAAGGGCGGACAGGGTCAACTCATCAAGGAGGCCATCGGTATCTCTGGTACTTGAACAAGCGATATCGCTAATGACAGCGTCTCCACAACACTGGGTTGTTCCACAGTTTCGTCACTAACGAGCGGTGTTCTCCTATTTGTACTAGATAATGACTTCTGTGTATTCTCTGCCAGAGTGCAGCTGCTCGTTGCTCGCGCGATGCGCTCGAGTAAGCCCAGCCCAAGGACATTGGTTCTTGTAAGTGTTTTTTCTCATACCCTACACATGTCTCGCCACTGCAAACCAGGTCCTTGTTCTTAGTCCTGACGCTATGAGCTCTCCGTATCTTTAGACTGCGTCGAATATGTATCTTGTCGTTTCTCAGCTAGTCGGCAAGGTGCTCACCATGAAGTGCGAGAGAACTGTCATGCTCAATGCTATCAAGGCGGTGTCGATTTCGAACCTTCGCGACGACTGGATGGTAAGGAACTGATAGTACCCATTGGGCAGGAAGACTCTACGGTCAATCAGACCGATCTAATTTTACGCGGCTCCTCTATGCTATACCAGGTCTTTTCTATCGACACCATGAATCCGGAGGAGGGTGACATTGTCCTCGAGTGCGACTTTAAGACGGAGCTCATCACCCATTTACTTCAACGATCTGGCGGACGCATTGGCGTCAATGTTGGACCTCAGTAAGTTCAGCAAAAATATGATTTCGTCCACATATCTGGGGCACATTAGTTTGGATTCTAAGCATTTTGTACTATCTAATAGGTGCGAATACACTAAGAAGAAGAACAAGACCGGAACTATCAAGTTTGTCAAGGACGACCGCATCAAAACTGAGACTTATAAGAGCCATGTTGTCACAGTTCCCAGCGGCGAGCCTGCAGACAGCCCCTCATGGCCTCCTTGTGGAGGTATTGCCAAGCCTCCACGACCCATCACATCGGGCAAGCTAATCCGAAAGGGCGGCCCCTCGAAGGCGAGTTCGTCTCAGGGCGCTCGTCGTCCTCCAGCCGCCACTAAAGCTGCGACGCCTACAAGTCCACGTGCCTCTGTGCAGGCACCCGCGCGCACATCCATTGTGTCGAGCGGGTCTTCAACAGTCGCATCTGCCAAACGCCAGGCCCCACCGCCTCCACCACCCGCTCCGGAGGCTGCTCCATCGCCGCCTGGCAAGCCCATGTACAAGGCCGTGTACAATTTTGAATCCCAGGACGCGGGCGAGGTTTCATTTGTCAAAGATGATCTTATGGAGATTCTGGAGAAGGACGAGAATGGATGGTGGCTGGCCAAGAAGGACGGCAAGGAGGGCTGGGTCCCGAGCAACTACTTGGTCGAGGTACCCGTTCCCAAACCCGCTCCCGCCCCGCCAAGTCTCCCTGCGAAGCGTCAGCCTCCTCCTCCCCCTGCAGCACCAGCTGCCGTAGCAGCAAGCACATCGAAGACAAGCTTTGCCAACAGTTCTCCAGCGACGACTCGGCACACAGCGATTTCAACTAACGAGGATCGGGCACCTATAGCTGCGACTAGCAACACGAATGCTCTTCATGCAGGATTCGGCGGGCCCGGTAACGTTGGAGGTGTGCCAGGATGGAAGGTGGCCCTCGAAGCCAAGAAGGCGGCCGCGGCGGCTGCAGCTGCCGGTGGCTCCCACACAGCTCCAGCTCCAGCTCTTGCAGCGAGTTCAAGTCCTATGCCGGCTGCTCGTCGCCCTGCACCTGCGGTCGCGGCCAAACCGTCAACTGGACCCAAGCCCGTGGTTCCGCCACGTGCACCCGTTGCAGGACCAAAGCCCACTATCCCAGCCAGACCTGCTACTGGTGGAAAGTCTCTGCAGGAAATTGTAAGTTTTTTGACGTTTTTGCTTTTGTCGAAGGGATAGTATGTCAATGATCGACAAAATTTCTCATTTCATGGCCCTCTTTATTGGTGTTATTGTTTATAGCTTGCGGCTCGCCGTCAGCATAATGATGACTAAAGCGCTGAGGTTATGAGAGACTGTTTGTAGACAAGGAGTGTTATTAATGCAACAATGAAAGAGAGGATAGGACCTCATATTCATCATGGTCTAGAGGATGCTTGTTCTTTACTCCCGATTCCAATGTTTGTTTGGCAGCATTCTGTATTTAGTACGCTGGGGTCTTTTGTTTACATGCGCAGACATATTACCTATCAGGGTGCTCCTTACACGCGCCGTGTATATGGGGCAAATGACACGCGTAGAGACTGCCACGTTGATACTTTTCGAATGTATCCGAAGTGGACGAGGCTTTCGACTCTTACAAATCATGGAGTGGTCATCTGCTAATACGCTTGACCCTCTTATTGGCTACCAAGGAGTCGACGAAGTGTGCGATTGATCGCTCGACAGCCCTCTGAACTATTTAAAAGTGCTTGGTAGTTTTATCAGAGATACAATTTTAATAATCATGATTCACAAGTTTAATTCCGATGCAGAGACGGCCTTCAATGGCGCATGTTTTCGTCAAGACAGCACGTTCAAGCTGCTCTACTTTCCGCTCCATGGCACTGCTTATGCCCCGCGATTGATTCTGGCCATGACAGGCGCAAAGTTTGAGAGCATCTTCCCCACTGTAGGCGGATCATACAAAAGGGCTTAATTAATTTGTGTGTGTTATGTCCCCTAGCAGTTTTTGACCGGAGAATCTCTTTCATTTTCTGTAATATAGGATTGGGTTGCAAAGGAGCAGAAAAGTGTTCCGTTCGAGGTCCTTCCAGTGCTCTACGAGACCCTTCCAGCGAGCGCAGAGGGTGCGGAGGATCAGATCCTTGAGATTCCTGAGAGCGAGGCGATCGAGCGGTACTTGGCGCGCAAGTTCAATCTCCTGGGCGATACACCGTGGGAGGAGATGAGGATTGACGCGTTTGTGTCATCGACAAAGACACTGATCTACCTGGCTTTTTCGCGTGTCCCGACCGTCCGCGACCCTGTGCAGAAGCAGGAGATGGTCGAGCAACTGCTTGAGAAGGCTATCCCCAAGTGGGTCGGGCTCCATGAAAGGTACCTGAAGGCCAATGGCACAAACGGACATTATGTCGGACTCAAGGTACGTGCAGAGGGGACCCGGAAAAAGAGGCGTTTCCCAAAGTCCAGATCCTACTGCTGACGATGACATGGTACCGCTCTATTTCTTCTCTGTTCAACAGCTTACATTGGCTGATATTAGGGCTGTGATTGTGATTCAGATGATTCTGGCCCTGACCGAGAACCGAGTTATTTCCGCAGAGTCGACGCCTGCGCTTTGGAAGTTGTGGCAGACGATGAACGAGATCCCGTCGTATGTGATCTGGAAAGAGAGCGCGGGCTACAGGCAGCTGGATGCCGGCTACCAGATATTCATCAAGACCCTTCTGCCACCCAAGGAGTGATAATTATCGGGGACGCGGTGCGCTACCGCGCTCTCTAGATATTAGGCAGCTTTTGCACTAAAAACTGTTAAAATAAATATCCAATGGCGAGAAAAAAAAAGGAACGATAGAAGAGTGGTCTGGAGTCAAGAGCATAGAAGGACCGACCATCGTAAAGTGCAGGGTGAAATATGGATACTGAGAGGACTCGTATCGCATCGACCTTGACATCTCAGATGAGGCGATCGACGGTACTTGATCTGTCGGTGTTGCGCTACGGTTCCACAAATCTCGCATACAGGTATTGGAGGTGCTATCGTCGCCATCGATGTCCGGTCTGCTGAAGTCAACGCTTTTACCACCGTCGCCATTGTCGCAACGTTCGCCACTGCTGCCACCATTGTCGCCGGCGTGCTGTCCATCGCTATCGTTCGTTCATAATTCATCAAGCTTGGGCTCGATAGCTTTCGCCCAACACTCAACGCTCCTTTTTGCGTCCCCCATGCAGCCTCTGAATTGGGCGCGCTCCGAAATCGTTGTCTAAATTGTACCGAACCCTAAAAGCTCCCGGTGCTGTGCTCGATAGTTCCTTTTGATAACCTTATCTGGCTCCTCAAATTGTTCTCTTAGGCTTGTTTGGCAGCATTTGAGGCGTACATCGTGAAATAAATGGCATGACTATCGACATTACGCCAAAAAAAGTGGCAATGTCAAGAGCGATGCTTATGGTGCTTTAGTATTGCTTGTCGAATAACATCGTTGCTGTTTACCAGGCCTGGACATAGATTTCAAGACAGATCCCTACCTCAAATCTCGAACTTCGTTGAGGTTAGGCCTGTTCACCTTTCTAGCTGATTGTCATGCCTCCTCCTGGGACTTTGTATGCTCTACCTCTACTTCAGCGTCAAAGGGACTCATTACAATATATTGATTCAGAGAGGTTGTGATAAGACACAGAGCAAAAGTGGACTCCTCACAGGATCTTCGCGACCGGATGTTGCCATGTCGACACTGAAGTCGTGGTTGCAATAGTAGCAGCTGTTGTCTAGACATTCTTTGGTTGGTGTATAATTGAGGGATTTGCTGCGGATGAAGGGCTCCAAAGGACCTGATGAAGCCATGCGTTTTGCTTTGTCGACCACCGCCACCAATCTTAGCAACACTTCTAGGATATGGAACGTGTGCCACTCGGATGCTCTCATGAGCGGCTGAGACACTTTGCTGGGCCTTACCCTGCGTCGAACTGCAAGGTAAAAGTGGGCCCATCTTAGGGCTGGAAGCTTGGGGAGACATGAGATAGATAGGTCGCAGCAAATAGATCAGATTCGCTGTATATGTAGACATGCCAGGGTGTAACGGCGCTATGCTAGACGATCTGCTGCAGACAAAAAGACAGGTCACGTTTTGTTCCTCCGCGTACGCGTTTTGGGCCCTGTCTCCTTTGTTCCCTCCCTTTCCTTCTTATTCAGTTGTTCTCCACATAGTCATCGTTCATCTCTTTCGCACCGCACCACAGTACCCATAAACCCCACCTTCAGAATGCGTATTTCTATTCTCACCGACCAGGGTGACATTCACACCATTGAGGTCGATTCGCAAATGGAGCTCGAGAACATCAAGGCTCTCCTCGAGGCTGACGTACGTCAGTCAACACCATCTCTGTCTGCTTTGGGTCCACGATACCTCTTACATAGTGCTCCTAACACTGTAGACTATCTCCTACATGGCGATTAGTGTCATATTCCAGCAGACGAGCAAGTGCTTATCCACAATAATGTTGAGTTGAAGGACCCGAAATCAACTCTCGAGGGCAACAGCGTCGCACAGGACGACATCTTGACCCTTCAGAGGCGATCCAAGAAGCAGCGCACGACTGATATTGCATCGATCGGTGCAGGGGCCGGCGCTGGACCGTCCATTCGGCCCGGCCAGATTTCTCGGAGTGGTGGCGATCCGCATGACGCCGAGCAGATCCGACAGCATATCATTAGCAATCCTAATATGCTCCGTCAACTGCGTGAGGTAATAGACGGCAGAAAAAAGAAAAAAGAAAAAAAAAAAAGAGACAGACGGTGGAAGGGTGAAAGGTATTTGGCGAGTAGAGTCGACATTTCTCTTACAAAAACTTTGGTCATACTGCAATAGACACAACCTGAACTGGCAGCGGCTGCTCAGAACGATCCTAACCGCTTCCATGAAATGATCCGCGAGTTGGACGTGCAGAGACGTAGCGCCGAAATGGCCCGCATTCAGGAAATCGTATGGTGTTTTATTCTTTCATTCACCGTTTCGTTGACTTGCTATGTGCTTATCAGGTGTACTATTAAGTCGTCTCTGTATATTTCCATCTGTGGACAAGTTAACAAAAAAAAGGCCACACTTCCTTCTACTAATAGAATCAACTCAACGCAGATCCGTTCGATATGGAGGCGCAGAGGCGAATCGAAGAGGCTATTCGACTGGAAAACGTAGCAGCGAATATGGAGGCGGCCATGGAATATAATCCAGAATCCTTTGGCCGCGTGACAATGCTCTATATCGAGGCTGAGGTCAATGGACATCCTGTCAAGGCTTTTGTGGACTCTGGTGCACAGGCTACTATCAGTAAGCAGGACAAAGACGGCGTATTTCTGTGCTCTATCTACTGATTATTCTAGGTGCTGAGATGTTGCTTGCTGATGGAGCCGACGGTCTTTCTTGCATACTTAGTGAGTCCCGAGTGTGCGGAAGCATGTGGCATTATGCGTCTAGTCGACACGCGGTTTGCGGGCATTGCTCGAGGAGTCGGTGTTGCCAAGATTTTAGGACGTGTTCACAGTGCCCAAATCCGTGTGGGCAAGGATCTATTTTTGGCATGTTCATTCACCATCATGGAGGGCAAGGGGGTTGATCTGCTGTTTGGGCTGGACATGCTAAAACGACACCAGGCGTGCATTGACCTGAAGAAGGATTGTCTGATCATCAACGATACGGAAGTCAGGTTCCTGTCTGAGCACGAGCTGCCAAGCAGCGCCAGGGAAAACTCAGAGCTCACGCCCGAGGAGCTCGCCGCAATTGGGAAACCCGAGAATGCACAGACGTCGTCATCGTCATCTTCAGCCCCTGACGCTGCACAGGCAAATACAGCGTCCAGTTCAGCACTATCATCGACTCCTGCCCCAGGCGCTACCGCGGCGGTCCCTCGGCCTACAACTAACGCTACCTCGGCGCCGGCTCAGACTGCGACAGTTGCCTCTGCCGCTGCGCCTGCAGGTAAAGGGCACAGACGGCGGCACGCTATCGATTGATACTGGTTGTTGATTGGAACATCTGGCCTAACTCACTCGAGTTATTTCTTTGCCTGACATTAACATTGCACAAATAGGAGCACACCCTGAAGAGCACATTCAGTCATTGATGGCACTGGGTGCCACACGCCCCGAGGTCATAGCTGCTTTGGATGCCGCAGGTGGTAATGTCGATGTTGCTGCAGGTTTTTTGTTTTAGGATACCTCACAGAATGATAGACTGGATAAGCACAACCCAGTGCAGACGGCCATAAACCAGTACCATCTGATAAAGCCTTTTTATGCAAACAGTGCTATGGTTATGAAATATGTACAATTTCCGTCCTGAGGTGTAAACTATGATGTGTGTGAGGACAGACAATTTGGCAAATGGACGTGGACTTAGATCGCGCCCCAGAGGTCGTCCTCGAACATCTTGTTGCTCGTCTGGTTCAGCCGCTCAAATTCCAGAATAGACCTAAAAGATTAAACGACATTGTCAATGGCGACTATGAGAATATCAATAACGGTATCCTCGCCTAAGAACAACCACGCGACTTACGAAAAATCGACCGTCGAAGAGACCCCCACGAAGAGGCCATCGCCATCAGGAGTCAGACTGATCCCAGAGATATCGCCTACAAAATCGATCTTTTGCGCTTTGGAGTAGTCTGAAGCGGTATCAACGATATGCACATAGTCGCGATCCTCTATGCGATCATTGGAACACGCATCACTCATTAGTTACATCCTACGTCCTGAATCGTCAGAAATAAATGCGACTTCAAAAGGGCATGGACAACGTCAGTTACCTGCCATGACAAGGTACCGCCCACAGGATGAGTATCTCAAAGATCTCACGGACTCCCGTATGTCTCTGCTAATGATATGGACGGGGTTTTGCATCATTCTTGTATCGTAAATGCAGGTTGACATGTCGTCGCTTCCCGTGGCGAGCATGGTCGAGTCCGGGGACCACGCTACTGCAAACGAATAGCGCTGGTGTCCTTTCAATGTCGCAATTGTTTCCCGTGAGTTAACGCTCATGACTCGTCCATCTTGGTCATCTCCAACGATTCCAATCATATGACCATCAGGGCTTTGTGAAGTGTACTAAAAGGTAGGGAGTTTCGGAAATGCCCGATACAGCAGAGATATGTTCAAAGTGAAAAAGTTGAGCATATGGTGCATTTCGTGTTCGCTGCTCAGGCGTAAGAGAGTGTCTGGAAGCGACTCGAAGACAGCGGATAGGTACATACGTTGACGAACCAGTCTGAAGAGAAGGTTGCATATGTCTGTAAGGTTCCCATATCCACGCATCGTATCGCATTGTCATTCGTCGACACGTATGCATGGGGCGCTATATTGTTTTAAAATCGGATATGAAGTTTGTATTTGCAAGGGTAGAATTGTTCATTGTAATGCTATTCCTTATCATCATACCAGTATGACATACCTCCGGTCCTGGAATATGACAGTTCAATGCCATTCACCTCCATGTAGCCCTCATCAATGAACGAACCAAAGATCGGATTTTCGCAGGTCTGTAGGTTCATGAAGGTAAACGACCCATCTTCACCTCCGACTAGGAGGAATTCATCCATTGCTGCCATGGTCGTTATCCGGCTGGGAACCCTGGCATGCGCAGTTCTGAGCGGCGGACCAAGAATGGTTTTTGAGATTCGAAGTTGCGGGCACCAGTGTTGAATAGAGTTGTTGCCTATGCGGAAATAACAAACGAAGATGAACAACTGCATTTTGACGGTTATGCTTCGCCCTTGGCTGTGACGTTGAACTTACAAAGGTAATAAATGTCGTTTTTGCTTGTTGCACAGACCAAATTGCGGAGTTGCGGGTGTCGGTGACTGCAGTGGATGTTGGTGTCCGTGTATCGGAATCTGTAAAACTCATTGCTGTTGTAGTCGAGCACTTCACGACTCTATAAACAACAAACAAGGACCTCGTTAACATCTAATCCCATGTAATATACTGCGCTAACATTCCACACTGTTGTTGTGATATCCTGTACCTCCTTTAGTGCGGCCGTGCCGCTATAGTACATGTGAGCTGTCGAGCCAGTGCTTCATTGGGAGTACGGAAACAAGATTAGATATAGAGATATAGCATATGTGAGTCTCCACATGTTACAGACTTAAGTAAGGCTAGACTCAGCCGAGGTTCACGCAGTACCTGTCTCTGTAATTGCGATATGCTTCCTTTCCTTGCCTACCGTCAAGCCAAGTAATGCCTTGCTATGTACGATATGAAACGGCATCATATGAAAATTGAAAACGGTTAGGGCTCGTGTGCCAATTTTTGACACATGCATACTCTCTCCAAATGCTTCATTTACAACTTGCCATGTCTGAATGGCCCTTGGTAACGTCGTCCTGCTCTACAATAGTCTGCCGGGAAGTTATCAAATGCCTGATTGGATAGATGTATGGCTTGTGGTGGGACTAGCAGGGCGTTCAAGCGAGATGAGGCTGGGTGAGGAACGGGTAGGACTCAAGTACATAGCATGGCCTCACTGAATCTGAGAGAGTCAATAAAGAGAGAAGACGAAGCTTACAGGAAAGAACATGTGCTCGAATCCGTCTTCGTCCATCAGAAAGCTCTGTTCCTGCACGACGGCCTCAATTAGGTCATCTATCAGAGAGAGGGTGTGAGTAATATGAGTAGAGAGGAGTCAATATTTGATACACGAACAAAGAGACGGGACAGACAGCATGAGAGGAATCAATGGAGTGCTGGACAGCTTTGATAGCCAGCTGTTCTCCTGAATGATGCTACATACCGAGGTCAGGTAAAATGGTGCCCTCGAGCGTGTAGAGCGGAGTATCGAAGGACATGAGGAGAGGGAGCTGCTGACGTATCGATATGTTAGGGAAGAGTGCTTGTTGAGATGGCTTGATTTCCTTGGTTGCTTGGTTGCTTGGTTGCTTGGTTGCTTGGTTGCTTGGTTGCTTGGTTGCTTGGTTGCTTGGTTGCTTGTTTGGTTGGAGATAACAAAGGAAAGAGAGAACCGAGTAGTAGTTGACAGACAGAGAAAAGGAGGGCCATGTGGTACAAGTGGTGTGGGACTGCTCTGTCATTTACACGTCTTTGTCTATTTGGGAATGGGCAGCTGATTCCCTTCACAGTATCCGTTCATAGTGTTCAAGACGACCAACTCTCCATGGAACCAGTGACAGACAGCAACACAAACAACAGTAACATGAACAGTAACTAAGCAGCCAGTAATACCCCAGCAACGAGTCCACGATTGGCAGCAGCAGTAGCTGGCAGCCAACCACTGATCACCACGCTAGCGCCGCTTGTGCTCACGGCTGAAGGTCCCCGGCTCTACTGCACCGCAAAGTCCTTGCGATGGATCCCAAAGGGAAAGAAAGCAAAAATGCCAGTGCTTATCCTTATCATTGCGCAAACGTTGAAGAAACGACTCAAGCCAAGTAAGACCCTGCCCACTGCCCTCAGTGTGCACGCCTTGTGAAAGGGATAGGGCATCTTCGCCGAGGACACGGAAGACAGAATGAGTCGGCCGCTAGTGATACCCAAGCGCGATCCTGAAGAGGGTAGACTGTATCATCACTACCGGATCACCGCCGCTGCCTATGATTGAGACATGAAAGGCGTAGAGCGCATCTTCCAGGACCTTGCCCTCGTTGCGGATCGTCATCATCAGTATAAACATAACTGCAGTACCACAGGATATAGTCTGGGAGCGATCTACGATGAGACCACCATGTCGACCATAACGAACGAGCTTTTCGTGGAAACAACCGCGGGAAACGCAGAGTACAGCACGGTCGCGTGCAACTCGGAGGACGAGGACTACGTGACAATACACGTCCATAAGAACGGCAGCAAAAACATCAATAGTCTCAGACGATTGAGAACCGAACAAAGAACCTTTTAAATTACGATAGCAAAAATGAACAACGAGGGAGCGAAAAGCATTGTTGCTTGCGTAGAAGCAGCAGAACGACCAAATAGCCCAAGGATGTAGCTGCAGTACAACGACATGTACCGAGACAATGTCGCCGCGCAGGTAGAAAAGAACCTAGTGGCAGACAGGCAGCTAAATCGTGAACCGACGCGGAGCAAGCAGAGAGCACTGGGATGAAGACAGTGGCAGTGCGAACGCGATCCGCTGCTGTGCTCGACCACGGTATCAAAACAGAAGATCAAGAATGTGTACTCTTTATGAAAAAGATGTTTTGCTCCTCCACATGTAGGCTAAATAGTCTAGCATGAAAGTGCGGAAGCTTTTTAACGCCAAATTTTTTTTGAATTGCTTTTCTTTCCACAACCTTCCCCTCCTTCCACTTTGTCATTCACACATTCCTCAAAATTCAGAATCATGGTCTCCAGCATCGTTGTCTATGGCGGTTCGGGCGCACTTGGCCGTGCTATTGTCACAGCCTTTGTCCAGAAGCAATGGGTAATCCTCTCCTGCCGGTCCTCTCATTCATCCCTCCATTTGCTTGCAGCTAAACTGTCTTCCAGTTTCCCACGCTTTGTGACAGGAAGTTAACGTGTTCAGCTGCGGTTTTTTTTTTTTTTTTTTTTTTTTTGTTGTTGTCGCTTCGTTGATAATTGTAGGCAGTGACATCGATCGACTTTGTCGCCAACCAGGAAGCGACCACCAACATCCTGCTTGAGAAGAGTGATTCACTGGAAGAGCAGGGCAAGCGTGTCATTGGTGCCGTCGGTGGCCAGGTCGATGCAATCGTCTGTGTTGCCGGTGGATGGGCCGGCGGAAATGCTGCTTCCCCAGGTAAGGACGTCGCTACACATAAATCAATGACGGCACAGGACCAAACCAACTAACAAGAATATACATCGCTTCCATAGATCTGTTTGCTAACTCAGAGCTCATGTGGAAGCAATCTGTGCACTCCTCTCTGGTTGCCGCCCACCTCGCGTCCAAAACCCTGAAGTCGTATGTAACTCATGCGCTTTCTAATCCCTTTGTACTGATATTTATGGTCCCCAAACTGCAAACGAGTGAGCTGACGGACAGGACTTTTTGTTGATGGCCGATATAGGGGGGGTCTGTTGACATTGACTGGCGCCTACCCTGCACAGAAGGGCACGCCCTTCATGATTGGATACGGCATGGCCAAGGCGGCTGTTCACCAATTGGTCGCCAGTTTGGCTGGACCCGACTCTGGAATCCCCGCAGATGCGAAGGTCAATGCCATTCTCCCGTAAGATATAAGATATAAACTGTGGTCGCGTTTAATTTCTATGTAAAGAAAAATATTGATTTGTCATGGTCTTTCCTTTTTCTGATCGGTTCTTATTGCATTTCGGATAGTGTTACTCTGGACACGCCAATGAACCGTTCTGGCATGCCCAATGCTGACTTTACCTCGTGGACGCCTTGCTCCGAGGTCGCCGAGTACGTAGCAGCCACATCCACCCGATGATACAATGATAGTGGTACTGAAGGTACTAATACTCCATGTTTATTCTGTCGTGCTGTGTCATAGGACTATCTACGCGTGGGCAACCAATGCCATTCCTGTTACCTCGGGTAAGCTTGTTGAGATCGTCACCAAGGATAGCAAGACCTCATACACCGAGAAGTAAAGGCTCGATCGATCTTAAAAATGCAGTATTCAGCTTCCATACATACAAGTCAATAAAAGAAAGACCTACCGATCATCAACAAGACCTTTTGTGGAGGTAAACCGTATTAAACAGCGACGCTATTCCTGAGTTTAGCGCTCTTCTTTAGCGCTAGGAAGACATTCTGGCGTTCGAAAAACACCACTTTCTCCTTCGCAGCTCGTCCCCTTCACTCTTTTACTATCTCAGATCAACTTCAGCCTCAAGTACACAACAGGTCTTTGAGGGACCAAACACAAAAATACCCCTGAATAGTACTCAAGGCGCACTCACGCCGTCTGTAGCCGAGTACGCATCCTTCCGGGAATACCTATACAGTTTCATTGATTTCGATACAACTACCAAGTCGCGCATGCTTGCCTCACAGATTTTGGACCGCAACGCTGCGATACTACTCTTGGAGCGTTAGCGCAGCAATGCCATCGCCGCAGTCTTTAACGTAACAACCCAGAGTTCACGCGAAGAGGTGCTCAAGCGAAAGGCTGCCATCCATCTACTCAAGGACGGCATTATTGGCAAGGACAGCTAGACCAAACTATCCATTCAGGTTGATCGCGGCAGAACCATTTTCCTTGGTAATAACGCGGTGGCTAAATTCAAGCTGTGATGCCAGGTTGTGCGCGGGTTTCGACCGGTATCAGGATCATGTCGGAGCCTGGTATCAAGCTATGGACCCTTGTAGAGAATCACGACAGGAGGCCAGTTCCAGAACTGGAATGTAGGTAGACCCATGAATGAAATCGAGGGTGCCGCGCATGAAACCCTTAACTGCATCCATCGAGTGAGTCACACTTCTATGGATTGTTATCCATCGCATCCATCGTTGTCCAACAATCCATCCTTCCTTCATCCGCATCAATCCCATCCATCCCTTATCCAAGGCATCCAAGGCATCCAAGACATCCACAGGCATCCACAGGCATCCACAGGCATCCATCTGTCACTGATCGACTGTCTCCTCTACCCAAGGTAACCATTTCCATCCTCTTCTCGCCCCACT
Source organism: Gamsiella multidivaricata (assembly GCF_025024155.1). NCBI lineage: Eukaryota > Fungi > Mortierellomycota > Mortierellomycetes > Mortierellales > Mortierellaceae > Gamsiella > Gamsiella multidivaricata. The sequence goes on from NW_026251803.1 coordinate 74,378, forward strand.
CTCGCAACTGTATGCCCTCCTTTCCTCATCAGCGGCCAGGCTTTCATCCGCAGTTGTATTTGCATTCAAGCCTTTGGGCAAGTCCTTCTTTGACTCAAGCGTCCAAGCTCCTTTCCAAATGAAGCAGGGGCCAATTGGTGGCGCGGAGTTGTAACACGTAAAAAGATACTCTACCAAACGAGACAGCGACGGAAGGAAAAGGAGGTGATGACTTTATTCATTCCCCACTCTGTCATCTCCCATCCTTTCTCAAGAAACAATGATGATGGCTCACCCACCCACCGAGCTGAGTGATGAGCTCAATAAGGGACCATAAAGAAGAGTTTGGCCTTATACTTCCTGGCGACGCAACCACGTTTGAACCACTTTACTCTCTCGTGCGCCTGAGATATGGAGGGGAGAATCCACATACTGATAACTGGAGTGCTGCAATGCCCTGGTTATAGTCCACTGTATATACACAAACAAGGACACAATGGCTTCCTTAATATGGTGCCAAGGGCCGCGATCGCTTACTCTATTCACTTATTGACAACCGCCTCCTGTGGTGGGCACAAACTAATGTTAATTAATTTAATTTACGACGTCCACATCCTCACATAGTCCTAACCTGTCGACATCCAGTCAAGTCGTCATTCCCATACAAGTGCGATGAGCGACACTGCAAACATCGATCTCGATAATATTATCGAAAGGCTGCTCGAAGGTACATTATCTGACCTGTCTTCATTTTCCTGTTGGGTTCATTTAACACGCTAAGTGTCTTCAACACTCATTTGTTCCCTTCATCGTCGCTCTTTAAAATGCAGTGCGCAGCTCGCGTCCAGGCAAGCAGGTGCAGCTGGCTGAGCAGGAGATTCGATTCCTGTGCACAACCGCACGCGAGATCTTTATGTCTCAACCCATTCTGCTCGAGCTTGAGGCCCCAATCAAGGTCTGTGGTGATATCCATGGTCAATACTACGATCTCTTGCGTCTCTTCGAGTACGGAGGATTTCCACCCGAGGCCAACTATCTCTTCTTGGGCGATTATGTCGACCGCGGCAAGCAATCGCTCGAAGTCATCTGCCTGCTTTTTGCATATAAGATCAAATACCCTGAAAACTTTTTCATTCTCCGTGGTAACCACGAGTGTGCGAGCACAAACCGAATCTACGGCTTCTACGATGAATGCAAGCGCCGCTACAATATTAAACTCTGGAAGACCTTCACAGACTGCTTCAATTGCCTGCCGGTCGCTGCAATTGTTGACGAAAAGATCTTTTGCATGCACGGCGGCCTCTCGCCGGACTTGCTGAATATGGAGCAGATTCGGCGTGTGATGAGGCCAACAGACATCCCTGACACTGGCCTCCTGTGCGATCTGCTGTGGTCAGACCCTGACAAGGACATTACAGGTTGGAGCGAGAACGATCGCGGCGTGTCCTTCACCTTTGGACCGGATGTCGTGGGCCGATTCTTGCAGAAGCATGACTTGCAGCTTGTTTGCCGTGCGCACCAAGTCGTTGAGGATGGATACGAGTTCTTTGCGAAGCGTCAATTGGTTACCTTGTTCTCGGCCCCCAACTACTGCGGAGAATTCGACAATGCTGGAGCGATGATGAGCGTCGATGAGACCTTGATGTGCTCATTCCAGGTACGCCTTTTTTTTTTTTTTCTTCTCTTTATCTCAAAAAGTAAGAACTGTTACTGTTGCCGCTATTATCAGGGGACGCCTTATTCACTTTTTTTTTTGACGAACAGATCCTTAAGCCAGCAGAAAAGAAGCAAAAATACACGTATGGCGGCCTTGGAGGCACCACGCGGGGCAAGAAGAAGAAGGAGATGGCCAAGGTCACGTAGAGGAGCTTCCAATAGACCTTGGATGTTACACAAACATATTCTTTGTACGTAAATTTGATATAAATGCGACATAATGCGCTTAAGGGTATTTTCAAAGAGCAAGGAACGATTTTTTTTGAGGATGCCATCCGCCCATTCTTTTATTTTCATCCATCACATCCATCACATCCATCAACCATCCATCCGCCTATCCATCCGTATCTCCTTGAACACAGGTATGAAATCATTCATCCTTCAATAAGCCTTATGATGACGGCTCCTGTATCCTTCCTACTTGCACTTTGATACCATTCCGATGGGCTTCTGGTCATTGATATCGATCGCTCCAAGCACCGACCGTAGTCTATTCTCTTTCCTTTCTCTTCTTCTTTTTGGTTTTGGAGAACAGGCATGTTGTTTGGGTGCCCTCTCCCGGGTGCCGCAATCTTAGTCCTATAAATGGAGCGCAGGCGGTGGCGGAGATTGAATGCATGACGACGATATTCTCTTGAAGACTCCAGTCTACACATGGGGCCAGTCCAACACTGCCTTATTTATTTTTTTGCCCTTCATATTCCATGGCCGCGTACATCGTATGAGTACTCGTAATATCTTTTGTATTGCCTTGTGTTCTCTACACCGCCACAGTGATCGCAGTGGCGAGAAGAGTGACAGGTCCGGGAGATATCTTTTCCTTTTCGACGAGCTGAGAAGTGAGGCAAGCTGGCAGATCAACTGTCTACGGGCGTGTGCTATGCAAGCAAGGAGACGCCTAGGAGTCAACTTTACTGCCAGGGCATTAGTTTCTCGTGTTACCTCCTCTAGCACCACGCCTTGCTATATACGGCCTCCTTTCCTCTTCTCCAGCAACGCTGAAAGAGAGTACAGTGCAGTAGTATGCAGGCTGTCTGTCTTGGAGTGCATTCTTGTTCGTTATATGTCCGTTGCATTCGTGCTTTTCGTGTTTTATTCCATTAAGATGCTCGTTTGTGTCGATCAAGAGTGAGAAAGAGGAAAATAGAGAAAGAAAGAAAGCGTATCCTAACCTTTGACCTAGACAGTCAACTCTTCTTCATTCTTCCCTTCTCAAGCAAGGAAATAGCCTCAGCAGTACCAACCACCCAGACATCTCCCCCGTGGTCCTGATTCGCCATGGCTGAGACTGCAGATATCGACATCGACTCCATCATTGAGCGACTCCTTGAAGGTAAGTCACCGCACAAACAAAACAAATAGAGAACCCACTCATACACTTCGCTCTCTCCCTCTTCGTTGATCTACTATAATCGTACTAAACGTCCCTGCACCTCGTTCGTGTTGAAATATTTCTATCTCGACAGTTCGTGGCTCCCGTCCCGGAAAGCAGGTGCAACTGGCCGAGTACGAGATCAAGTTTTTGTGCACGTCAGCGCGCGAGGTCTTCATCAACCAACCTATCCTCCTAGAGTTGGAGGCACCAATAAAGATCTGTGGTATGTAAGTCGTTAACGCATTTTCTCACTAATTTTACGAAATCTACCAATTAATGCTATGTTACTAATGCCTTCTTCATATCTAATTGCTTGTGTTAGGTGATATCCACGGACAATACTATGACTTGCTTCGTCTCTTTGAGTACGGTGGATTCCCACCCGAGGCCAACTATCTCTTCTTGGGCGATTATGTCGATCGCGGCAAACAGTCATTGGAGACCATCTGCTTGTTGCTTGCCTACAAGATCAAGTACCCAGAGAACTTTTTCATCTTGCGCGGAAACCACGAGTGTGCCAGCATTAACAGGATCTATGGATTTTACGACGAGTGCAAGCGCCGATACAACATCAAATTATGGAAGACATTTACAGATTGCTTCAACTGCCTCCCAGTTGCTGCGATCATTGACGAAAAAATCTTTTGCATGCACGGCGGTCTTTCGCCAGACCTGTTGAACATGGAGCAGATCCGCCGGGTGATGCGTCCGACAGATGTGCCAGATACGGGACTTTTGTGTGATCTGCTATGGTCGGATCCAGACAAGGACATCACGGGCTGGAGCGAGAACGATCGCGGTGTGTCCTTCACCTTTGGACCGGATGTAGTGAGCCGATTCTTGCAGAAGCATGACATGGATCTGATCTGTCGTGCACATCAAGTTGTTGAGGATGGATACGAGTTCTTTGCGAAGCGTCAATTGGTTACCTTGTTCTCGGCCCCCAACTACTGCGGAGAATTCGACAATGCTGGAGCGATGATGAGCGTCGATGAGACCTTGATGTGCTCATTCCAGGTATGAAGGATGGGAGCGGCTTGATCCTCAACATGACAATGCCCACGCTACAACGGCATTACGTCGATATGATGTTATGATATATGAACGAACTGATTTTTATCTTTCTCTAACCATATATTTTTTTCTCCTTTGGTTTCTACAGATTTTGAAGCCAGCAGAGAAAAAGCAAAAGTACTCGTATGGTGCATTGGGTGCAGGGAGGCCGGTGACCCCCCCACGCGGCAAGAAGAAGAAGGAGATGGCCAAGGTCACGTAGATATGCTCGGGGGTATTGGATACACTATAGTGGCGCACCACATTTCCTCAGTGAACACCACCAAAACTACTCCATCCCTTCCAGCAGCTCTCGACCCAAACACGCACACCATTCATTGTTCATAACTCATCTATTCCGACCTCTTTTTTTTTTTTTTTTTTTTTTTTTTTTGTTATAAATCTGTCGATATTAAAGACCGTAATGCACAAGTCGGATTGCTATTGCTTTGTTGGTTCATGTCAACATGATGTGTAGTACAAGGCGAAGCAGCCGTTTTATTTCAGAGCAAGAGGATTATTTATGTGAGACAATTCCAGCGTTTGAGAAAGCGTTCTGTCAAAAACTGGTTCTTTTTGCCCATATATTCGACTTGGATGGCCTGGAATGGATATGCCCAGCGGATCGTGTAGGTGACCTCGGGATTATCAACCACGATCATCTTGCGTAGGAAATTGAAGACCGCGTCCAAAAAGTTGATGCATATCGTCGTATCCTGCGACGCCGCCAGAAAAAAAAAAAAAAAAGAAAAAGAAAAAGGAAATGAGACGAACTGGAAATCGCTATTTTTGATACGCTGACAAAGAAGGCGCGTGTTCTTACCCATGCGCCTTCTTTCCCACGGACAAGACGTGGGATCTCCATGGTCTTTAAGGTCTCGACCTTGACCACGTTACCATCATCGTCTCGGAAGCCGACAATGATGGTTGGGATTCCGGGTAGGAAAGATTGCGCCCAGAATTTTAACAACTTGTGCCTGCCAGTTAAAATGAACATACTTGGTTGGAAAAAGAAACAGGCCAAGGAGATAGGATGATCAATACATTCTCAGGTCATTTTACCTTTCGAAGCTGTTTTGTTCTCGCGTATTAGAAATCACCCGCGAGGTTTTGAGTTCTATATAGCTCGGTAATGGGTTGTGTAGCGCCTTCTTAGGCTCTTAATCCATCCATGGTTACACGAATGTGTTAGAAACAGTGTAATTGCTCCGCGTGAAAGGTGCTTATACGCGAGTAGAAGATGTAGAACATAGTTGTTACCAGATATGCAGTCAACTTCCGCGCCCATGATGACACTGTTCTGTCCTATCCGTGTCCGTGCCACTGTGCAGTATTGTAGGTTGGTGTCCACAATCCCGTCAAGTCTTCCTGTTAACTCTGGATCCTCAGGATCAATCTCTTCAACAAGCTCATAGTCATCTTCGTCTTCGTCCTTAGCAGAGTCCCCTGTTGATGCTGATGATGGTGCAACAGCTTCTTGATTTTCAGGCTGGTGCTTGGGAGTGTCGCCTTCCTTGTGTTCAACTTTTGAAGTGGCCCCGCTGTGCCGCGGACTCGAACCACTCGGTATCGCAGTAGTTGTAGCGCCATCGTCGGTTCTTCCATGCCGCCGCTGTTTACGCTTAATCGTTCGTAGTTCGGAAATAGGCTTTGAGATATTGCAGATGGTCTCAAAACGGTAGCCCCAGTACGACATGAGTTTGTGGCGGTCATTCGAGCCCGCGGCATTCTCGCGTTTCTCTTGCGATACGTGCTCCTCTATATATCTACAGCGTTCAGGTAGAAGAGGTATATAAGGAACTGTATAAGAATTTAATCCGCCATATTCCATCGCGAGAATGAATTTTGCTGGTCTTACATTGACCCTCTGTAAAGAGTGGCACCGAGTTCCCAAGGCTCGTTTCTCGCATAGGGTGTACACATGATTTTGGTGAGGACGCCTCGGTAACAGATGAAGTCTGCCTGAGTTGTTGAGCTCGTGGGTTTGATTTCGTCCTTTTTCTCCTTGTCGCTGTCCTTGCTCTCTTCAACAGATGTTGTTTGGGCGTCGTAGACTTGCTGTTCCTCACGATCCCGAATACAGATTAGTGCATCGAGCAGGGCGTCAATGTGCTCGTCCACGGTTTGGTCCCGAGAAATGTATTTTTCGTAATTCACGGACAAATTGTTGGGTTTCCTGAGGTCAGGCGGGAAATAGTATTTCTGGTAGAAGAACAAGGGGGATAGCGAGATAAGCTTCATGATGTACTTCTGTTGCAAGATAGATATGTCAAGCATTAGAAATCCTGTACACCTTTACCAGCTGGGAATCGTCCATGATAAAGTTTCGTTTCTCATCATACGAAAAACTGCCAATCTCGATTGGCTGCTGAAAAAGTGCGCACTTGACTTTAAACCGGTCTAATGGTTGTACAGGAAGTTGGTTTTCGGGGAAGGTCCGATGGGTATCCTGACGACGATACGGATGATGACGTTGCTGCGGGAAATGATGATTGCGATGCGTTTGGTGTGCTGGGCGCGATGAATGCTGATTGTCGTGGCGATAAGGCTGTGGCAGAACTGGAGGTGGGCCCAAGAAGGGTGGAGGTTGACCAGGGATCAAACGGATTGGCGGCAAAGGCTGGGACTGAGGATGGGGGTGTTCACGCGGCACAGGCCGCTGCTCCCTGTAATGTCCTCTTGGATCAGAGCGAGGGTGCCGACCATAATCTGGATATCCATGGGTTTCATAGCGTGAGTGACGGTAATGGTCATGGTCTGGTTGTTCTGGTGGCTGTGGTATCTTAGGTCTGTCATCTTCTTGTGATCCTTTCCTCTTGCGTCCAGCACGCAGAGGCGAAGGCTCCTGCGAGGGTGGTTGTGGCATTCCACGAGGTGGTGGTCTAATCCAGAATTCAGAATCGAAGCCTTCCTCAACCAGTCCTGACTTGATCCTTGGTTGCAATTGGCTGTTGAAGGCAAGCAATGGGCGAAGAGATGAAGAAACAGGATCCACTTCTCTGTTCGAGGAGCGCAGGTGTGATGGACTGTTTCCTTGTCTGCTGTGCCATTTTCGCGTATCGCGTCTTCCAAATTGAGTTTATTTTTGGTACAGTTCTAGAAAATGCTTCCCAGAGCATCAAACCAACCCAAGATACCTGCGTCTGTCAGTACATATGCTCTGAACTCCTCCAGTGTGATGAATCCTGGCTTGGACGGGTGTTTGATCGCGCTAAAAGTCTTATCCACCATTTCCTGGATGGCATCCTGCGAGATGGACTCCATTACCGGGAACGTGCTCGAAAAATACGACGCATTGGCATACGACCCTGTTGGCACCGATGACGACGATGTGAGGGGCTGGTAGGATGTTCCTATGGAGGAGCGACGGCCATTGACATCTGTACTCATGCTCGCGGCACTCCCATCTCGGTGCTGTGGTACTGTGGCCGATGAAGACGATGCCGTCACCCCCTGCGGTATCCCGAACCCGATAGCTAATGCTGGTGCCAGCGACGGCGTTACGGGCGAAGAATTGAGATAGGATACTGAGGGACCAGTGCGATGGTGAGGGCGATCCCAGGCGAGATTGGTGCTGGAGATTGAGGGTGCCACCAGGTGATTTGAGGAAGTTATCGCAGGCAAGGGCTGATCTTTTCGCGGCGTGCTGGAATTTTCCTCTCCAGAAGAGTTCTCTTGTGTTTCTATAATCCGCGACGGCCTCGATGAAGTGCTGCTGATTCGATGGCTGTACGCTGGAAGGTTAGCGGTTGGTGATGTGTTCTGCTCGCCCGGGCACTGATCCGAGAGAGCCGACGCATTAGCGTGCCATCCATTATTCTCGATTTCAGAGTCCTCTGCCTCACTGGCCTCACTTGCCATATCTTCCATTGTTTGCACAGGCGAGAGCAGAGCCTCCGACCCATTACCATGGCTTTTCTCGGTATCGCCATCTGTTGCAGCCGAGGTACCAGCCTCCTCGTCATCCGCATCTTCAGTGTCATCAATAAATGCATCCGGGCCTATCAATCCGTAGGACCCTGGGGGAAGTCTCTCGCTGATTGACGCCTCAAGGTCCCGCTCAGACATCCTAATAGCACTTTCAGCTGCAATAGACCCATTTCCGGCGCGTGTCTCTATTGAAGAGCCCTCGATAGACGGAGATGTTGATGTGGTTGCTGAGCTGTTCTCGTCACTTGGAGTCGTCGATAGCGGCCACTCTGCCGGCAGAGAGGCCAGCTCTCGGTCCCGCACTCGTTCCTCTGCAGATCGATTATTATTACCATTAGTGTTGTTGGTACCGGTATTATCGTTCGTGGTGGTAGTATTATTGTTACCACTGTTGTTTCTGACACCGATCTCGCGAGGGATGGGGGCTGTGAACGTCGAGGAGATTGGCATTCCGGGCTGATATTCAAAATTGCCGATGAGGTCGTTTTCCATGGTCTTGACCACATCTCTGATGAGCTCCATAGATAAATAGAAATACGCTTTGAACATTTCATGAAGCTCCTCCTTTGAGATGTAACCATCGCCATCCAAATCGTATCCTTGAAATGCGACTAAATGATCAACCGCCATCTGATATCAGCAACGACTAATAGATAAAAAATGACCTCAAGCAGATTCAATCCATAATGCATGACATTGTCTTACAGTCGATCTTCTCGTCGAAGTTCCCTTTACAGAGGACGCTGAGTCCGCAGGCCATCTCCTTAAAATTGATAATGCCGTCGTCGTCTTGGTCGAAAAACCGGAAGATGCGCTCCGTAATCAGATTCTTTTCGAGCCCGAGAGGTCCAAGCGCCTGCTCGAAGGTCAGCCGAGTGATTCCTCCACCTTCCTGATCCAGCGTTGATAGTGAGAGATATTGGCTGTACATGGCGTCCAATTCCACATTGTCAACTAAATATGTCGTATGTAAAAGTCAAGTTAATATTCAACTGTCCAGCACCTGAAAATCAATTTCGAGCGATGAATGCACTTACAATGTGTCTTTTGTAAGAGTTCTTGAAGCAGATGCTCTGGTGTGGCAGTGTTTCCTTGTGGGATACCTGGGTAGAATGGCGGCAGTTTCTTTGTGCGGCTGTTGTTGAGCGGTGGGATCGGTATCCTGATCTTCATAAAGACATGGGACTTGATATGAACCTCCGCAGCCTCGCACCCCTCGCAAAGATCATAGTCCTGGCAGTTGGCGCATTTGTAGCGGAGGCCCCGGATCGGAACCGTACGACAGCTATTGCAAGTGATACCTCCTATGGGAGTAAAAACCATTGTCAGTAATGCTGCTAAGAATCAAACCTCGCTGAATAGCAACCATTTCACTTACGATGAATATGGCCTTCTACGGTGAAGAGCAGCGTATGGGGATAGGTAATCGGATTAGAACATTGTTTTCATTCGCTGCACATCGCTGGCTTTAGAGTAATATATCCTGGTGTTACCTTTCCCTGCCTGATCCTCAGCAATGGCATAGAGCAGGTTCATAAGCTGAAGGCCATCATTCTTGCTGTCGCCAAAGTCGTCCATCCTCAGCCGCTCGTAGCCATCCTCGTCCACTAGGGCTGCATATTCATGGTCGGTTGTATCGCCATCATCAGAGTCATTCCCGTGCCCTCTTCCACGAGAAGGCTCGTCGTCCGAAGTGGATCCATCACTGTGATAGTGTCGGCCATCGTCTCGTCTCGATGTATTTGTCTGTTGCTGCTGCCTGTGAGTGTTGGATCGACGCGTGGCGTTACTCCTGCGTAGGCCCGGACCTGAACCTGAAGATGTTCCTGTATTACGGTTGGAAGATGATTGTCGACGTCCATTTCTTCTGCTGCCCCTGGAAGGGCCAGGGTTTCGCCGCTGGGCTGGCGGCCACACCCAGTAAGAGACGTAGAGAAGTGCACCGCCTGTGACCAATCCAAGGAGCAGGAATGGGATCGGACTGGGCGTACTTGGGTTTGTCATGTCCGCTCTGCGATGTATTGCTCCTATTCAGATGATTTCGTGATGTGGGGTAGAGTGCAGGTTTTCTTCGTGCTTTGCCATCACCTGGTCGCATGAAACAAAGCCCGCGCCTTGCAGCTCTCGAGTTCGCAATGACTGGCCAGTCACGAATGAAAACCCGCCTCTAAACGGATCAGTTGACGAGGTCGATCGGGGTCAGGCCTCTGCCAGGTAGCACCTCAACACCATGCCATTCAGCCTGCAAGTCATTGCGGACGTGGACGAGAACAGCCTTTCCGCTAGGGGGTTTTTACTAGGAGCGCGGGATATCTCATCCTCCAGTAGACCTGTCGTCTATATCTCTAGGGAGCACTGCATTCAACATAAACTCAGGAACGCGGTCGTCGCCCTCACGCTTCCTGGCGCACCGTCAAAATGTCCGCCTGTGTACGCATCAGTTAAGATCTATTCCAAAGAAAGCAAGTTGTTTCGCCACGACCCTCGATTTCCAGAAAAGCTCGGTGTTGAAGTTATAGGCAATGGATCGACAACACCTTGGCCTGTCGTTGTCAGTAGCCTGCTATGGTGTGCGATCTCACGTATTCAGTATCATACCTCAAGGGTCCCGGAGGAGTTTCGCGGGGATGTCTCCATGTCAGCTGGACAAGAACCCGTGGAAGTTGTTATGGACGTGGTATGCTGGCATGATAAATCTATAACTGCTTGAGGATGAATTTGCTAGCCTGCATTAATGTCAACATATCCTATTAGATCGCCAAGCTGGGGAATGCCACAATGATAACACTTGAGATTGAGGGCAGCAATAGCGATATCCTGGCCATGCCCAATCCTGCATCCATTGCACAATCGCTCTCGGGGTTCATCGCGTCTCGCCTTGGCTGGATCGTGTTCAAATCTCCTCATGGAACGCAAACCTTTAGGATAACACAGATTACGACAAATGGCAGCGACCATGCGAATGTTGCGCTCATATCAGGTGGGACATGTATGAGGTACGCATCACCCGTGGGTGAACTAGCGACATCATCAGTCGCCGTTTTAGGCTCAGGAACTCTGGGCCTGCTGTCAAAGGAGGACTGGATAGCGGCAGTCAGGTGTGTTATCGGAGGATACGACGATATTCTAAGGGAAATTATCGACCACATATACGGTTATATCGAGGACGCAGTTCATGGCTCAAGTAATTCGTCAGTAGCGAAACCAGACTCTTGCTTCCAAGCACCCTTCAAAGGCGTTCTTATTTCAGGACATCCTGGGACAGGGAAGAGCGCTTTGGCATCGAGTTTGGCGGAATACTCTGGATTACCATTTACAGTTATTAATTGCCCTGATGTTTTTCAGACAGGTAATGAAGAAGTTTTGGGGACGAGGGTTGCTGTACTGGACTAGCTTACATGCCGTCGAGGTCAAAGGACTGAAGGCTAATATTGATAATTTAAGATGCGGGTGCTAGTGAGAATTATCTCCGCAGTGCGTTTAGCTCCTTGCTTTTGCGTGGCAGGGCATCTTTCTTGATTCTAGATGAAGTTGACATGATTGCAAGCGGAAGGGCATCAAGGAAAGGCGAGTATTCGCAACACTGTTTTTTGTTTTTTTTTGATGCTGCTGAAGGTCGCCTGATCTGACAATTGTTTTTCTCGCTTCACATAGGCGTGGAGGCAAAGTTGTTTGCGACTCTTTTGCACCTAGTGGACTTAATTAATACGAATCCCAGTGGGAACAAGGTTTTTATCGTTGGTGAGATACACCTCTGTTGAAAATAATGGTGAAAGTACTCGGTAGCAGTGCATTGATACCGGTCCTGATATTTGCTCGACATTTTGGGTTGGCGAACTTACATACTAGCACTGACAAATCGGCTCCACGCAGTGGATCAGTCGCTCGTACGTTCAGGGCGGCTAGACAAGGTGTTTGATTTGCATTTGAAGGGTGCCAGACAGCGACTGGAGGTGCTCGACATTGTGGCCAAAGGTGAGATCCATAGCCCGTAGATTGTGAATAGAAAAGAAAAGTGCAGCTACTTATACACTCATATTGGTCATGTCGTTATACAGATCTGCCCATGGATCCAGGACAGCGGCCCGAGATACTACTCCAAGTTTCCAAAGCTACGCACGGGTTTGTGCCGACAGACCTACAGTCGGTTTGTACAGAGTCTGCCTTGCTATTGATCTCCAGGATGACAGCTGGTGTCAAGAACAATATGGTCGACTACTCTTACTTTGAGAAGGCGTTAAAGACGATTCGTCCATCCGGAATGAGTGAATTCCAGTCGAAGGTATCCACTCTTTTTCATTTGTTCACGCCGAGAACCACTTTAGAGAGATATCTAATTATGCATTTATGCCACGGATTTTCTGATTCTTAGATCCCTGTGGTGACATTCGACGACCTCTTTGGCATTGAAGACGCGATAGCGGACCTGAGAATGTCTATCATAGAACCATTTCACAATCCCGGAAAATACATCAATATAGGGATCGCACCACCACGAGGTCTACTTATTTATGGCCCACCGGGCGTCGGTAAAACAATGCTATGCTGCGCGTTGGCTGAAGAACTTGGAATCAACTTTATGCTAGTGGAGGTAACATCTTCAAGTTGCTGTGGGTTTCAATTTGTAATTCGGAAATTTGTCCCGCCATTGACCCAAAGCGCTTTCTCTTAATGTGATATACACTGTAGAGCTCACAAATCCGATCCAAAGTTGTTGGTGAATCAGAACAGAACATCGCAAGGATGTTTTCACAAGCCAAGGCCAATGCGCCCTGCATTCTTTTTATTGACCAGGTGTGTACCCTTGTCGCTCTTTACTTGAAAATGTAGTGCTGATGGGTAAGACATACCTGCGCTCACTAGTTTATATCCTGCATTTCCAGATCGACGTCCTGGCGCCATCAAGAGGGTCTACACATACATCAGAAAACAGCGGATATCGCATCGTAACGGGGTTGCTGACAGGTAGGCGGTCCCTTCTCTTGATCTATCGATAGCGAAGCACAATTGTTCAATGGTTTTATTCTTGCTCTTTTGTTAGAAATGGATGGTTTCTTTTCTGGTGACTCTGGGAAGGGCACTGAGGTAGATGTCCTAGTTCTTGCAGGTGCGAACATATGGAACCTATATGTTTAATGAGGCTATTATGATGACCTTAGAGTACTAATGCAGATTCACTTGCTTCACCTTGTGGGCGCCTCCTACAGCTACCAACCGCCCTGAAGTCATCGACTCTGCCATTTTGAGACCAGGCCGTCTCGATCAAATTGTTCATATCCCTGTCCCTGACCACAAGGTGACCCCATGACTCCTCTTCGCTTTCGTCTATGCATGGCTTTGCTCGAGAAGGAAAGGCTAAGCGACTTTTACATGTTCGTTGTGTAGACACGACACTCCATCCTGAGGGGATACACCGCAAAGATGCCTCTTAATATTAGCTCTGACGAGATGCAGGAGCTAGCCGCGAATACCGAGGGTTATTCGGGCGCGGATCTCGAAGGCCTCTGTCGTGAAGCAGCTTTAATCTGCCTTAGAGAAGACATCAAGAACACAGAGGTAAGTTTGTACCTCGCTGGTAAAAGCAATGACAGAGTCTCTTAGGGGATCAGATTACTTAACTCGGCCATTTTGCTTTTATTGCTTCTTCGTAGATTACAATAGAGCATTTGCAAGCTGCCAAACAGGTCTCAAAGCCCTCGCTACTCGGTTATAAGGACAAACACATCTTCACTCGTTGATCGACCATATACCCGGTAGACATGGCCTTCTCGAGATATATGGCTGCAATAAAAATTTATTATTCTACTTCGTAGTCTATGTTGTTTGACGTTTTTCGGTACTATTTAAAGGCGTTAACCCCTGTCCATCGCCGTCATCTGGAGAAGCGGGAACCCATTGAAGAAAACGGGGCTGTCCGCCTGGTGCAGCCTCGTCTTTTTCTCTGCCTCTGTGTTAAAGAACTCTGAGTATTCAAACTCATTGGGATTGGGACTCTGTGCCAGCAAAATGAACCGATCGTCCAACTCTTCTTCCTCATCTGTGCCGAACGACTGAGTTGCTGAGCCGTCCTCCTCCTCCGATCCAGAAGAACTGCAGCCATCGGAGCATTCGGCCGAGCAGTTGATCGGTCTGCGGTACATAATATGGCCGTTAGAATGGCGGGCCAAGAACCCCTGTAGCATGAACGTTTGTGGGGAGGTCGCACGGGTTAGTGATGGCCGTCTGGAGAGAGTTGGGGACGAGGCTGTGGAGGAGAAGTGGGTGAACCACGGAGTCGAGCTCTGAGAGGTCCGTACAGCCTGCGGGGTATAAATCATTAGCGTCTCCTCCGCAAGAGAGTCCTCTGTTATTGGGTCCGTTTCGGCGTCTGCTGGACTCAGGTCGCTGATGCTGCTTTTGCTCTCGATCATGGTACTGGCGAGGAAAAAGGGTGTGGGGGGAGCGCTGTCGCCTGAATAGCCGTTGGGGTGCTTGTTTGATCTTTTGCTCTCGACCGCCGTCGCACTCTTGGAATGTATTGCTTCAGTGGCGAGTGTCAGAGGAATGATGTACGAAGCTGAACGTCTGTGCCATCGATGTGGTCCTTCTCTATGGCGCTCTGTCCTGTCGTCGTCATCATGATCAAATTCAAATCCATTGTCGGTGTCATAGCCACGGTCGTCGCCTTGGTCGCTGTTCTTGTGGCTCGAGGATGGAGGAGCAGGGGTGATATGAGAGGAAGACCAGGCTCTACCAACATGCTGATGAGACCGCTCGTGTTCGTTGTGGTGGATATCCTCCATGGACCATTGTGCAACCCTGACCTCCAATGCCGACGGCCAGATCCTGTCAACTGTACGGTGGTGGTGCCAAGATCTAGAATCGGATTCAAACTTGCTTGCCTATCATTAAAAAAAGGCTGTCAAATGGTTGTTGCCCATATGCTGCTTGAATGGTTCTTGTTGCCTCGATAAGTGGTATTGCTGGTTCGCTGACACCGACCTGGTAGTCCTGAAGGAGCTGTGTAGTGTTCAGTGCAGTCGACATCTTTTTGTATATGCTGTGGAAAACGAACAGTAAAAGTGATAAAGACGAAGAAAGGATGTGGAGAAAGAGAGTTAGAGCGCAAAAAACGCTGCAGAGGATATATGAGTGTATGGATGTTGGGATATGTGGGGGTGTGTGGGGTAAAGTGGAGATCAGAGAGAGGATCAAACGAACTTTTGTTTATGAAATAAGATAACGATAAAAACAGGAGAGTCGTTGGATCTGCATTACGGATTTTTTTTTGAGTCAATGCACGCCCACCATTCCCTAAGTGCACTCTCAACGAAACGCCTCTTATGAACAACAAAAGGCGTTTATCGAGCAAGGACGATAAACTAAACGAAGTCAATCTCTCGCTGCGTACAATTTTGTTATAAGACTTCAATTCCAAGTATGAAAGGGTTTGCAGACACGTTGGGATGTTCTATGCAGACGGCAATCCTTCTGCCATCCTCGAGTGCTGGAGTTCGAACCTTCGCTACAAGGATTACGATACGGCTTTCGCTGCTACCGCCACGGACATTGCCATTAGTCGAACAAAAGCAGAAGAGACGAAACTTTCAGACGACCCAACGCTTCGACATCTAGCCAACAATCTTTCACGAGAGAAAATCGACAACTTTTCATTGAAATATGTTGAAGAACGACTCGATGAAAAAGGCCCTCGGCTCGCAGAAATCATGAGAGGTCTACCGGCGCCAACCTCAAAATCTGTCGCGATTGTTCCACTCTCGCCAGCATGCTATTATTTTTCAAAAGTCAGGCCTCCAACTACTTGTAGACGATGATAGGATTGTTTCTGTTCAGCTCCGGTGTGATGCGGTAAATCCACGATCATACCCACGGGCTGCACATGCAGTTACGGGATGTGCAAGTAGAGGGGCGTGCATTTATGGAGCAGTTGATCGGTTTTGCACTCATAGTCACTAAATAACACAAGACCGAAAGGTTCCTGGTCTGTCTCCTCCCAACACCTCTGCACAACACTTACCCTGCGCGACCCCCTAAGTCACTCCACGCGCCCATTGTCTCACTACACTGCACCCCAAGTTGTATACTCTGTCATAGCTGGTCATCATAGCGCATCGCCCAGCAAGAGTAGGGGCGGGATCTGTGCGAGTCCCCCTCGCGTAGCCTGGAAGTCCCTCGACCAGGTAACGATCATGGCCTTATAATGAACGAGCGCGGAGGACTAAGAACAGTATCTCCTGATGTCGTCGCGTAGGCAGAGAGGTCAAGACTGAGTCCCTTTAACCTTGCTGATCCCTAACTCGAGTGTGTCGTCGTCTTCCCATTCTTGTAAATAGTCCTTGCTGTCTTTCTTTTCCTTCCGCTAGGACCAAGCGCTTATTCGAGATCCCGTCCCCAAGGATCTAATTGTAAGTGTTCTCTGCGTCTGGAGCCTTTATTTGTTTCCACTGTAGTCCAGCAACTTATCTCTAGGTCTTTTGCTTCTCAATTTCTTTCTATAGTCCTTTGTTATACGGATCGTATCCTCGACCGAGAACCCCCTTCCCTCGTCGTCGTTCATTTATTCGCGACATACATTTACAGTAAGGCAATTATTATTTAGAGACTTCGTTGACCAGTAGAGACTTTTTTTGAGCAACGTATTTACAGCTAGTACTTTGACCTGATATAGAGCCACAACACCACACCGGATGTCCACAGATGTCCTCGCCCATGCTGGTCTATCCGTGTCGCGCCACATGATCGCTGCTACCCTTAGAGCAGTGACAAAAGATGCTCTGCAAGAGGTCCAATCCGTGGTCTTGAATACGCCGTGGTACCTAGTTTACGATAACATAAACATCGCAAACCGTAAACACGATCAACGGAGTGACAATACTGATCGTACCTGGAGAGGACCTTGGCAAAGTGGGGCCCGTTCAAGATCTATATGCCCGACTCCGCGTGGAACATTTCCTGCCCAACGAAAGGAACCGCACTCATTTCAGGAATGTCTATCGATCCCACCTGCTTGACGCCCTACAGAGACATTCCGAAACCTATCGACGTTGTTCGTATACATTCCTCCAATAATGCCTCTCGAAGTGAAGCAGCCACTTACATATCCGTTCCCTGCGAAGAAGCATATTGTGATTCATGAGGTTCAAAAAGTAAGTGAGAAAAAGATGTGTCTTTATTTGAAAGCATGTTTTATCGCAGATGTTCTAAATTTTTTTTTTCCTCCCATAGTGATCATCTGATGTCCCATAGACCAATGAGATGATAAGGATGGGCATGAGTGATGGATGGGTGTTCAAGGTGAGGGATGGACGAGGTTGATTCCTCATTCCTTCTTTGTTTCTCATTCACCTCCTGCCCAACACAAACACTCTTCCCACAAATTTTCATAACATTTTTCATTATGTCCCATCGTCGTCCTATCATCGGCTTGCGTAAAGCTAAGCGCGTTATGGCGCCGCCAAGTCGGCAACCGGTGGAATCCACTTCGACGGCGGAGCCAGTGGAGATGTTGTCGAAGGAGATGGTACCTTTTACACAGGTAACGAGGGAAGATTGGTCTCCGACTATTCCTTCGGATGAGGCACTAGGCAAGCGTGTATTAGCCAAGCCTGAATTTGTACCAGCGTCGCAACCCGACAAGGAAGATGATAATTTGCCACAGGATCAGGGTGGCACGGACGAGGATTATGAGCGCCAACTCGCCGTAGCTCAGCTGGAAATCGAGGAGCTTCGTAGTACCTTGAAGCGTGAGCGGGATCGAAGTTCTTTCGTTGGACGACTTTTTGAGCCGCGAATTTACAAGGACGAAGGCACTCAGGTGGATCGAGAGACAGCGGAGCAGGGGGTTCAAGTTGAGGTGGAGGACGATAGCAGAGCGGAGCAACGATTTTTTTTTTTTTTTCAGAGATGCTCATGACCAACTTGCGAGGGACGCTTGCACTGCTCGGTGATCCATCGGAGGCGGCAGAGGAACAATCACAGCCGAACGACAAAGCGCGGGCTGGCGCTGAGCCAAGTCCTTCTCGAGAGATAGCCAAGCGAAAGCGCGAAGCGAACGACGACAACAGTGGTGACAAGGCCAAGGCGCGTCGTAAAAGTATTTGAAGAATTATTTTTAATAAAGCATTGTTTTCAACAAGTTTCAAGTTGATGGTCAACAATACGATGTATTCGCTCGTTAATTTTCATGCATTTAGTTGGCTCTTGTGCAGTAAGATATTGATTATAAACGTGTACTTCGAGATCGTTTGCGCCGCGTGGATGGCCAGCCAAGGGTACCTGTTGCCGTGCCATCGTATACTCGCCTATTCGACTTCTGTTGCGCGGTATGATGCTCGGCCCAATAATCATTGATACACCGCCGTTCAATAAAATGATCTTCAGGTTCCCATGTATTTTCATCAGAGGAATAATCCTTCCATTTGACCAGATATTCATTCGCGTTGGGCGTAATTGTATTAGCCCTGTGGTCAGCGATTTTTCCCACCTCATAGGTATCAGTATCTTCAAAGTCGTCCAGCACAAGCTTGAGCTGAGACGGGGCATAATGACGTCCTAACAAGGCTTCTATGCCATCTTTGAGAATACAATGAGGATTGAAACGGATCCGACAGCAGCCCCCCCTGTTCGCCCGGTTATTCGTCTATCAATTGCAGAACTCGACGAACTGAAGAAGCAACTCACAGATCTCCTGAAAAAGGGCTTTATATCCCCCAGTACCTCACCATACGGCGCGCCTGTTCTGTTCGTAAAGAAGAAGGATGGATCTCTTAGGATGTGTGTCGATTATAGAAGACTCAACAAGATAACAAGGAAGAATCGACATCCACTACCGCGAATTGACGGACTCATTGATTGCTTCAGAACAGCACGCCACTTCACCAAGCTGGATCTTTTGTCAGGATACCATCAGATACGTGTTCACCCGGACGACAAACACAAGACGGCGTTCAGGACACGATACGGTCACTATGAGTTCAACGTCGTCCCATTTGGTTTAACCAACGCCCCGGCCGCTTTTTCTACCATGATGCGCAATATGCTAGACCCTGTCTTGGATAAGTGTGTCGTAGTATATCTGGACGACATATTGATTTACTCTAACAGCGAGAAGGAACATTTGCAGCACATCCGGCAAGTCTTAGCCCTCCTGCGCGAGGCAAGCCTCTATTGCAAGTTGTCCAAGTGCTCTTTCATGCAGGACGAGACCGAATTCCTGGGCCATGTTATCTCGAAGGACGGACTCAAGACTAATGCTGGACTCGTGAAGGCGATCAGGGAATGGCCAGTTCTCTCGACTCAGCGCCAAGTTATGCAGTTTCTGGGCTTGACAAACTTCTACCATCAATACATTGACCGTTACGCAGATATTGCTCTCCCTCTCACCACGTTACTAGGCTCCACGACTCCGTTCACTTGGGACAAGCCCCAGCAGGATGCCTTCGACGCTCTGAAAAACGCTGTGACTACAGCCCCAGTCCTCCGCATCTTCGACCCGGCCCTCTCCACAGCTGTCGAAACTGATGCCTCCGGCTTTGCCATCGGTGCTGTTTTATTTCAGACGGATAGCAACGGTGAATCTCGACCCGTCGCATTCACTTCACGCAAATTGTGCCCAGCAGAACGGAATTACCCGACACATGAGCAAGAATTGCTGGCTGTGGTGCACGCCCTCAAGACATGGCGGTATTATTTGGACGGATCGCACTTCATCGTCTACACGGATCATGCGACTCTACAGCACTTTCCAACCCAGCCTAATTTGACGCGGAGACAGGCTAGATGGATGGAGCTCCTCCAGGAATACGATTTCGACTTCAGATACAAGCGAGGCAAAGACAACATCGTCCCGATGCACTTTCAAGAAGACCCGACCACAAGGACGAGAACCCTGCCGGCACAGCATTTAATTCCATGGACGTTCAGGTGGACCTCGACTTACGGAAACGCCTGATCGAGAGCTACCCTTCAGACTGTACCTTAGGCCCAGTATACAACAAGTCGTCCAGCGCAGGCCCAACAGACCGCTACTTTGTTGCAGATGGACTACTCTGGATCAATGCTGGTGGCGAGCCACGCCTATGCATCCCAAACGACAACAAGCTCCGAGCAACCCTCCTCCATGACGCACACGATTCGCCCATTGCTGGCCATCTGGGTTTCGAGAAAACATACGAGAACATGAGACGAACCTTTTTCTGGCCACGAATGGCTCGTGACACAAAAGCATATGTGGGATCATGCGAGCAATACCAACGCAACAAACCATTGCATCAGCACCCTGCCGGTCTATTCAAGCCTCTGGCATACCGAGCCAGCGATGGGATACAGTCTCCATGGATTTCATCGTGTCACTTCCCAAAACAAGCCGTGGAGTCGATGCGATCACGGTCATTGTAGATAAGTTGTCCAAGCAGGTTCATTTTTGTGCTAGCCATACCACGGACTCCGCCACCGACGTCGCCCGATTATTTTTCGAGCAAGTCTTCCGCTTGCATGGTATGGCGCGCGCCATCGTCTCGGACCGCGACTCTCGCTTCACAGGCAAATTCTGGACGGCATTAATGAAGATGATGGGGACCAAATTGAACATGTCAACGGCATATCACCCTCAGACGGACGGCCAAACGGAACGTGCCAATCGAACGCTCGAAGAGATGCTGCCTCTTACATTTCGTATAATCAAAAGGACTGGGATCTGTTCTTGCCGATGCTCGAGTTTGCGTACAACAATTCGGTAAATCCCAACGACAGGATTTTCGCCCTTTTTTCTCAATTATGGTCACCACCCTCTCGTGCCTGCATCACTCCTGAAGCCGCCACCACCAATGTGCCATCAGTCTCAGACTTCGTAGCTTCTCAGTCGGCTGCTCTCGCTCGCGCCCAGGATGCCATCGTCGCTGCTCAGGACCGCCAGAAGCAGCAAGCAGATAAATTCCGCAGCAACGTGCCGTTCGGCGTCGGAGACAGGGTACTTCTCAGCACAGAACACCTCTCGGTCGCAGCACATGCCAATCGACCCTCAAGAAAGTGGAACTGCGATATATCGGCCCTTACAGGATTGTCGAGCAGGTCAACGACAACGCATTCAAGATCGACCTGCCACCCAATATGCACCAACATCCTGTGTTCAATGCTGATTTGCTCCGTCTTTACACCGAGTCACCAACTGAGTTCGGCGATCGCATACCGCCTCGACCTTCACCAGAGCTCATTGATGGAGAAGAAGAGTTCGAAGTAGAACGCATTCTGGATCACAAGATATTTGGTAGAACACCTAAATGGCTCGTTCAATGGAAAGGATACCCACTGGAAGAGGCAACCTAGGAGCCAAAGGCGTCATTGGTCAATGCTAAGGAGGCCCTAGCAGAGTTCGAGGCCAAGCGCGAAAAGGAGTAACGTTTTTTTTAAGATGGGGAGGTGCAACAGGTACAACTGTTTATTCGAGAATGATGTCATGGTCATAACCATGCTGCGCCTAGTTTCTAGAGCATTCCAACACAACTGTGTCTAGTATATAAGAGCCCTTCAAACGTAGGATTAGACAGCAATGAATCATCGAATAAACCTTTGATTCCACCCTAGAACCCCTCCGACCCCTGACTATTTGCAATCCTCCCTGTAAATATTCTAAAACCGGAGAGACACTGCGAAAACATGTCGCCAACCATCACATGGACGTCATTGTAACTGTTGGATCGTTCCGAGCCCACGCTGTTCCTGAGTTTCATGGAGACAAGCCCGTGTTGCGGTGCTTGAAGTGTCAAGATTTTTGTGCGAACAAGGATTCATTTTTGAAGCTGCACTTGTATTCGATGAAGTGCATCTGGTGTAAGTTCATGTCAGAAAGAATGTGTTCAATCTGTCAGCGGCTGACAAGCTGTCGTTTCTTTTTTTAGTTGCCACTGAAGAGGGTTTAATCGAAGTTGCAGCCCTAACTCAGGACGAAAAATGTAAGACCTCAAAAACTGCATTGAAAAAAGCCAGGACTCTCTCCTTCATCCGTTCTCTTCGCTAAAATTACGTTTCTCATTTTCTTCTTTTTAGTTGGTCCCGCTGCTTCTGCTTTTCTGAAGAGGTCTCCTGCTGTTGTCGGCGATGGATCTTTCAGTTCCTCAGTTTCATCTGGTAAGTTTGCTAAGAAAGTCAAGGAAATCATGAGACGCGTTCGCGTTGTCTGGCATTTGTTGTTAAAGGATTTCACTCTGTCAATGGTACTCTAGAAGATAGTCGCACAGCACGCGACGTTGCTGAACTCATTGAAGTTGCAGACGATCCTCCGATGTCGCAAGTCAGCGAAATATCTGGTGAGTTTTGCCGAATAATGTTATATTGGTTAATCGGGTTCAGACCAGTCAAAAAAGCGACGCTTGGTCCATTCTTAACCTTGTATTCTTTCTTCTCTCATTTCGCTTTTCACCTGCAGTCTTTTTGCCCTCTTATGAAAGCCTAGGTCCCTCTGATAAAAGTACGTCTAAATCACGCTAGTTGATCTCGTTGTATTGATGCAAATTGTTTTACTGAAATTGCGGATCTCCTTCTTTTTTCTTTAAAAATTAAAACAGGGCCTTCCTCTCCGGGTTTGCTGTCAAGTGCAACAAAGCTCTTGAACGCATCTACTGAGGTGCTGATTTCTCGCGTTGAAGATGGAATTGTTAGCCTTGATATCAAGTTGAATTTGTCAGCTCAAGACCTTGGCGTACGAGATCGTCCTTCTCAAATCGAGCCTGCTGAGGGTCTGTTGTCGCTTTTGGCCGATTCGCCTTATGAGGGAGTGCTATCTCGGTCAAGTTGGATTGAGTTTCCAAGATGTCAGCGCCTTCCGGGAGATTGGGACAACTTAATTTCTGGCTGTTGGCTTAAAAACCCACTCCTGAATTATGCTACCGCTGTTTTGTTTGCTGGTTGTGTACTTTACAATCCGCGAAATAGGAACGCAGTACTCTGTTTGGTTGCCGAATCGTATGGCCGAGGTCTTGATGTTGACGTTCACGCTGAAAAGCCTATTTCCATTGGCCAAGGCGTCTCCTCCATTTCCCAGCCTTCAGCTTCCGGGTTGTACCCCCATGCTACCGTATGTCAGATTCAGCACGACAAGAAGGACCATCGTCTTGTTGTTGGATGCAAGATCTTCAACATCCTTGCCACTGAAGTCTGGCGATTGGACAAGGATTGTTCCTCTGACCGCGCGTTTACTGCCGGTTCTTGTTGCAGCGCCTTTCCTATCCCTGGTAGCGAGAACATCATAATTTTTGTTGATAGGCGTTCTTTCGACCTAGCGTCCGACGTTGTCTCTGGCACACACATACCGCGGTTCGAAATCGACCTCCTCCGGCAGATCCGATCTAATCTCTGTTCGGAACACTCCTACCGAATGGGTCGAGCCTCCTCTTACTTTATCACTAATATGGTGTCTGCTCAATCGGCGTCGATTTTTACGCTGACTATGGTCTGTCCGTCGTCTGGAGATGCTTCTTTGGTGTCGTCGCTTCTGAGCCGTATCGCCAAGGAAGTGAATGCAAAAGGAGATGACGCTGTTTTGGAGAAGAAGGTGCTGTTGAAGATCCTACAAAAGGTGAAGAGTGGTCAGTCCTGCGACGTACTCCTCCGGAAAATATTGAGTTTAATCGAAAACAAGCTCGAGATCAGCATTCTTGGTGTGGACAGACCTTCTGGCCTGGAAGAGTTGATGGGTGAGCTAGCGGGTTGCGTCTCAGCCGCCGTGTACCGCTGTAATGAAAAGGTGGTGGTCCCACAACTGAAAAAGGAGATGCCCCGGCTCTTGTGTTAGAGTCTGATGCCGAGGAATGTTTTTTAAGTTCATGCTTCTTAAAATAAAAAAAAATCTGTCACCGTTTTTGGAAGTTCTTTGCGCTGCGTGGAAAATGCGACGGGCTTCACAAAAAAAATTCCAATGCAAAAGGTTCTCCCCTGCACTGCAAGAAAATGGTGTGTTTGTCTAGCCAGAAAAAAAAAAATTCCAGCAGAAAGAGTGTCCACCGGACAAAAAAAAATTCCAGCAGAAAAGGGTGTCTCCCGCCCTGCAAGAAAAAGGCGTGTTTGACCAGTCAGGAACAAAAAAAATTCCAGCGCAAAAGGGTGTCTCCTGGCCTGCAAGAAAATGGTGTGTCTGACTAGCCAGGAAAAAAAAAATTCCAGCAGAAAGAGTGTCCACCGGACAAAAAAAAATTCCAGCGCAAAAGGGTGTCTCCTGGCCTGCAAGAAAAGGTGTGTTTGACTAGCCAGGAAAAAAAAAAAAATTCCAGTACTTCCAACAAAAATGAACAGAAAAACAGACATGCACTGACAAACATGGCACTGTGTGATTTTATTGCGGGACCCCTTGATCGCTGCCTTTAGAGACGTTGTTGACGGGCCAGTAGTTTATTTCGGCTTTGGCGTTCTCGAAAACTTTTCCTGTACTTGCCACCTCCTTTGCCTTTCGAGTAACGAAAGGACAAGGACAAGGTGGATCCGAGTTGCTTCCAGTGACATGCGCCTTGAGACTGCGTGGGCTTATGAAACCCGTTTCGCAAAAACAGTGACACTTCTCTGTGATGCGACGGAAAGTAAAAAATACGCCAATCTGTTGAGAATCTTGACTGGGAGACACATTCACAGCAATGTAGCAAGTCCATGGCTCGTGAACATTTCGGATATGTTCTTTCTGCTGTTTGTTAAGGGAATTGATGTCTTTTCCGACAAGGCCCTGTTTGCAGATCTTGAAAGTGCATCGTTTTGGCAATTGCGGTTCCATTGATGATGTTTCGACTAGTCAGAAAGACTGATGTGCCTTAGGGCCTTTTGATAACGTTTGTTTTCTGCCTCAAGACGTTGCTCTCACCCCTGAACAAAGTTCTGTGTCGACTTTGTTCACTGCCCCATGAAATTGCTCTCACGCTGTCAGAAACAGACATGGGAATTCTCAAGGTAAGTGGAATATCGAGGATGGATAGAACAGGAAATAGGTTTATTGCAGACTGAGGAATAAATAACAAACTATGAGAACTATTTGTCTTCGTCGTCAGGACTGTCCGACTTGCCATGACTTAAACTAGAAGGGGTCCCTGAGTAAGGCGTTAATGCTGATCAGTTGGTGATTGGAGTCTGTCGAAGGCGCGGGAAGTGTGGGCGAAGTTCGGGACAGTAAAGCCCAAGGTGATCTCTAACTACTTGGCGCAGTCTCAAGTGGCTTGTACTCCGCTGAGCACACGCTGCAGTTAAAGTGATCACCTTTTCCGTAGTTCCGTCTTTCTGATCAGACTCACACGCCACCCACGCGTTAACCTGCTAACCGTTATCCTACTAACTTTATTTTCGTGACACACCCCTCAACAGAGACATGTGTCGACTTTGTTTACTGCCCCATGAAATTTGCCCACAACCCCGAACATTTCTGTGTTCCAAACCAATTTTGCCACCATTTCCACGCCTTCATCGCCTTTGCCGCTCTTTTCATCCCTTCTTAGATTTCCTTTTATCACCTCTTTTTTTTCCCTTCTACCTCACCTTCACTACAGCTCGCACCTTCTTCGCAACCCTCACTCTTTGTACGACCTTCACTTCTTTTCACTTCCCTACTTTTCATTGAAGCTTCGCAACACCATGACCGACAGGCCTCTGACACCGTTCTGTCTTGTTGAAAAGCCTCGATTGTTCCTTTTGGGTCCCTAACCCTACTAATGCAATTTCCATACAAAAAGTCATCAAAACCCACATCGTTTCCATCAACACCAACACACTTTCTGTAACATTTCCTGCTCAATCCCCTCTACACCTTCAAAACGCGCCAAACTTATCTGATGTCCCCACCAGCGAACACAGCCATTCCCTCAAACGTCATTCAATCAGCCTCGGTTGCGAACAAGGGTTCTTCTCCTTCGGTTACGAATGCCGTCGGTCAGCCTAACCATGACAAAGTCAAGAATTCTCTGCCACTCTCCTCCGCTTCCCATGATGGCTCTCAGGACCTCGATACATCGTCTGATGAGGACGATAAGAACAAGGAAAATATTCCTCCAGGCACTCATAATGGACTTCACACGGCCACTCCAACTGCTGGATCGAAGCGAAAAGGGACATTTCAAGAAGTTTCAATCCCAAAGAGATTAAGGTCGCCTTCAATCCTTGGACTGCGCCTGCGCCGGGGCGGAGATGACTTGCTCAATCAGCCGATACTATGAAGATGTGTCACTGCCTCTGGCTCAGGGATGTCGCCTGCCTCTGCTCTTATTCAAGTAAATGCTCCCACCTCTGCCGCCACCGAGGATACTCAGCCGGTCATGCCATCACGGTCTGTTTCCCCGCAACACTCAAGTCAAGGTTGTCCAGTGCAAACGCAAACTCCAGCTCTTGATTCTAGTCCAGAAGGTGCTCCTGGTGTCGATGATAATTGCACCATTGAGTCACAGCACGATCATGAGTTTCTTACTATGGGGTACCATTCCATTCCGCAAATTGTGGAAGGTTGCAAACGCTGGGGAGTCGAAAATGGTTATTTATTGGGTACAGATCATGATGAGTTTACAGTAGGTGGAATTCAATTAGTGGGTTCACGTTTGGTCGACAGTCTTATTACCAGAAGGATGCATCTTCGGAGCGAGACGATACATGGAGTAATTAATGGCAATATTCCCATTGAAGGTATTGAGTCCTGCGATCTCATGAAGGAAAGTTGTAAAACTTCTGCCGCCATACGCTGTTTGAACAAATTGATAGCCAGTGTAGACAGAGACGAGAAGCACCTCCAAAAAAATATACAATAGACTATGTAGTGCAAAAAAAAAATATGCTGTGGTACTGTGACAAACTTCATTTATTCTTGATCCATGCAAAACCTCATCTTCTTCCGGAGCTCCGCTTCTACATCTTCGTCACAATACGCTCTTTTCCTATTGCTACCATCGACTTCGTTGCTTGAGTCGCCAGAGTCACCATCATCTTTTGAATCAGATGAATCATCGTCACTGTCAAATTCCCATCCGGCGACAATATCAGGGTCCAAAAAATCACTGGAAGATCCATGCTCAACACGTCTCCTCTTCCCCTTATTTCGCTTCGAGACAATAACAGCACCAACTTCTGAATCCGTGCTATCGCATTCAATGCTATCGTTTCCAAGACTATCGCTGTCATAATGCCTTTTCTTGTCTTCGCGAAAAGTAAACCAATCGTTCTCTTGTTGGTCCAACAGGTTATTGTCATGGATACTTTGTCTTCCTCCTGAACTGCATCCGATAGCTTCTTCAAACTCTGGCGTGTTCTTTTCATCAATGGACAATAACAAACCACTTTCATCAAGTTGCTCAACATTGTCCTCCTTTTCTTCCCACCATGTGTCGTCATTGACCGACTGTTCTCCGCCACTCTCTAGATCAACAGTTGAAGATCTCTGAAATAAAGACCTATTGCCGGAAGTTGGAATCGCCTATCCACTTCCATAAAGCAGATCTAGGACTGAGTTGGTGTAATCCTCCCATCCTTGCAGCCGCAACTCGTGCTCTCGCATATTAGAAACCTCACCTCCTTCTGCCTCGGAATCGAGCTCTTCTTGCTTGTCCATCTCTTCATCTTCTTTTGTTCTTGATGCCTCAGAATCCTTTGTCAAACGAGTTATGACTGCATGTTTTACAGTCAATAGCCCCTTTGCCGACCAATTCTTGATGAACAGATCCTTACTGGTGCGAACCCTGCTCAATGCTACATAGGCTTGTCCACTATGCAACAGGTTTATGCTCGGTTAAGTGCATTATGATGTCATCAGCGCTTCGCCCATCTTTCTACGACTTTCTAGAACACTGTTGCTATCTATCCAGCCAGTTTATATAAACCCCATCCACACGTAGAACTAGACAGCAGCATTGATACGAATAAAGCCTCCTTTCCACCCTAGATCCACTTCCACCTGATTTGACCGTTTGCACACTAGCAAACACATCACGTAGATTGACGGCGACTTTGTTTAACGTCAGCGATTGACATTTGCGAATAGTTAATGCCCAAGCAAGAACCAAAGGAAACTGGCGTCGTTCTTGACCATTAAATTTCGTTCGTCGGCACTCTTGTTGAATATTGAAAATTCTTCCAGTGTTATCTTCTCTCACTTGAACGACATGTTGATCATAAAATCGAACCACAATACCGGTAGTTCCATTAACGACACCACCAGCAACGTCGACGTTGGACGTGCACATGACTCTCGCGCCAACTTTTAGCCATAACACAGAGGCGAGTCCAGTCTCTGATTCGATAGCTCTCCTCTTATCTTCGTTCTTCGTTATCCTGGCGTTATCATACGCAATAGAGTACCAATCTTCACCAGGAAGATTTTGCAATTTGTTCAAATTAAACCTGTCCACATCCCTTTTGAACGGATAGAGATGAAGAGCATCTTCAGGAATATCACTGGATTGAGTACAAATATTCAAAAACATGGATACCGTGGCACTAGTAATCATGCCACATCTGATATCATCGAGCAATGACTTGAACTCTACACCACCAGACTGTCGACAGGGCTGAATCAGATCTACTCGTTCAAACCAACGATAAATCTCAGAGTTCCAAATCCAATCCGTTCTATCAAATGATTTGTTGACAGGCCCAAGCTGACCAAAATCACCAAAGAGAATGACTGGAATTCCCCCAAAAGGGACACCTATTTCCGTGTTTACTGCTTCCTGTAATGCCTTTGATAAAACACTCAAGATATCACCAGATATCATGGACGCTTCATCAATCATAAAAATTGGAGATACACTGACTCCGGGAATTGAGTAAATGTTTTCTCGGTTTATCATTGGCGCTCTATAATTTTATAACGGAAGGTAGAATGAACTTACGTTTCATTACCAAATTAGCATTACTACGTATAACCAGTATAGTGAAGTTTGAAATCATTCTGACATCATTCCAAGGAGAACGCAAGGTATTTGTCCATCTGCTGCATTTACTCAATTTCCGGCCTCTCATTCCAAAATATTTAAATCGTTTACACTTCCCTCGCCTTACCATCTGCATTCTCGCCGTTTCTCACAACCTGTAGCTCCTTCTACCATTTTATCTCCTACGCAATGAAGAAGCTCAGTTCCATCGTTGAGGGTCTCATCATCGAGAACCTAAAGTCCGGTATGACCACAAGACAGATTGCTCGGAAGCACTCTGTTTCTCAGTCCAAAGTGTCCCAAATTGCGCAAACAGTCAAACAGAGCATTCCTCCAGCCAAAGCCGGCCGTCGAAGCCAGGTATCCCCAACCACTCGACGCGCAATCGTACGACGTATCACAAACGGCGATCTTAAAACGGCCGTTGATGCGCAGAAGCATCTCTCTGAGCAACTGGGCATCAACATCTCTACCAACAGGGTCAGAGAGATCTTCAGGGAGGAGGGACTGACGGCAATGCGAAAGGTCAAGCGCCCCAAACTGACCGCCAATCATCGCAGGGAACGTATGGATTTTGTCCGCATGTATGAGCATTGGACTATCGATGACTGGAAACGGGTTCTATGGACAGATGAAACCAGGATCAACCGATACGGGTCCGATGGGAAGGTCTGGGTTTAGAAGAACACAAAAATCGGCGACCAGGACCGGCTCGTTGACGAGACGCTCAAGTACGGAGGAGGTCATCTTTTTATGTGGGGTTGCATGACGTATGACGGGCCAGGCTTCATCTCTCAAATCCATGGGACAATGGATGCTGAGTTGTATGTCGAGATCCTTGAGGAGTGCGTTGCATTGACGCAAGAGTGGTATGGGATCCGGCCACAGGATATGATTTTCCAGTAGGATAAGGACTCCAAGCATACCGTGGGAGTATCAAGGAGATTTTTCGAGAAAAAGAACTACAACTTGCTCTTTTGGCCCGCACGCTCTCCAGATATGAATCCGATAGAGCACCTCTGGGAGCATCTCGAGAGGCAACTAGCCAAGTATCCTAAGCCTCCTGAGGGAATGATCGAATTGTGGGAACGATTGCAGGTCGAATGGAACAATATTCCGGCTTCAGTCTGCCAGACCCTAATTGAGAGCATGCCGCGAAGGAATGAGGCGCTGAAGAACGCTAATGGAGGTCACACTGGCTACTGAGAATAATGACTTGGTAGGGACTTGGTGGGAAAGATCCGAGTACGAAATAAAAACACCAGGGGCCGGAAATTGAGTAAATGACATGGTATCAAACATTTATTCGTACCTTCTTTAGTAATGTAGTTGGCAGTTCAAATGAACTATGCTTGAAGCTTTGGAGGCAACACTACAACATGGTTGAATTTCACAAAGGAGGGTCCATCATATAAATTATTCTGATAAGAAGAATGAAAAATCGGAAAACATTTACTCAATTCCCGGAGTTAGTGTAAGTACCTTCATTATCACTAGAGTCTGAATCTACATCAGACTCTTCATACTCGGCTTCTGGATTTTCGATCTGGTCTTGATCATCACTGGGCTCGTCAACGCTACAAGCATCGGACGTCGATCCATCACTATTGTCCTCAGATAACAACGAAAGATCTTGAACACTTGCCTGGTCATTTCGATAATTAATATCTTCTACTTCGAACACTTCAATTTCGTCATTGCATCCTCGTTTTACACCACTGTAGTCCAACGAAAAGAACCCTTGGCCGCTTGGGTACAACGTCGGGAATAAATAGCCCAAAAGACGGGGGTTTGAGTATTTAACGACCTCTTGATCTCGTCCCAACAAACCAAAAGTCAAGTTGGCTAGGTTGTTTGCCTCGTCGGCTGTCGTGGGACCACCAGTGCCTACGGGTCCCATATGAAAAGCCTCAAGTCGTGACATATTGGCAGATTCGTCAACCGCTTCAGCATTGTATTCAAGAAGCGTTTCGGTAGCATCCGTTAGATCGCTAGGCTCATCGACATTCAATTCTTTTATCAGCGGATGGTTTAGCTTCATCCAAAGCCAGGCAGCGCGGATCCTAATTTTATCTTGAATTGATAAATTTGCGTCCATGTCCGAAAGCCTGATCAATCCTCGAGTTCCTGCATGAGCTCCAAGGTACTGCTTACTCTTTCACAAACCAATCCTCCCAGACACAAAATGATAGCCAGCACGGAAGGAAGGGGTAAGTTTGCTACGTGAATTGGTCAATTCACAGAATACCAAAATTGGACTCAGATATCCCTCACCGACTGGATTAAGGTCTCTAATTTCATCAGGTTGTTCACCTGGGTACATCCAATTCTCGTTGACAAACTTCATCTAATACCCACATATTCACAACACATCAGTACAACCGTATCTGAGGAAATAAATCATCATATGTCTGTCTCCAACTTACGTAACTAAAGACACCGTCCAAGTCTTTTCTTCTCCCTGATTTATGTCTAGCACAGACAACGATTGAGCCTGAATGTTTGCCACCAGGTTTTACATCAAGTTCACGAATCCGCATTCCATCATTGTCACAGTAATTCAGCAATGGCCAAGTCATCGATTGCGCAAACTCGGGAGTAGCTCCTTCCGCCAGTGCTTCAGCCCTTGCTTGAAAGAATTTCTCTTCGATTATGTTTTGATCATCTTTCCGGAGCGCAAAGTACTCTTCCTTGTATAGCAGTCTACAGCAAACAGCACATCGCTTCACGGGGACTTCCTTGTCTTGTTTGGCCTCATTAGTAAAGGTAACTCTCCGAAAGCTAGTCGGCACGCGTCTAATAGTGATTGGCACCTGTGGATCTATGTCAACATTTGAATGGCCCTCTTCTTCGTTTGATTCTGGCGGCATTGGAACGAAACGATAGACATCAGTCGATAGGAAATTTGATGATCGATATAAAAAAAGACTCGGTCATATTTATCGAAAAATGTTACTTTGTCAGAAGGAACAGGCTAAAACCTTGGAGCTCAAATTGCCGCAATCGAACACGCATTGAGCCACACTTTTATGCTTGGCTCCAGATACCATATATAAAGCCTTCAAAGGATCTATTCCTCAATTAACCAATTAACGAACAATGTCACGCAAGTAAGAGAGTCGAAAAGAGTCGAAAAACAATGCACTAAGAAAGAGATCTAACTCTGAAATATATCATTCTTTTCTATCAAGGTCCAAGGCTGTAAGAGAACTTTTCTTAGCATTTCAGAGAATCGAATCATCCACAGAGTATATCTTTTTCGAGATACAAGATGAACTAGTTGGAGCAGAAACGACCAATGTTCCAAAGGAGCGGAGGAAAGTGACCTTGAAAAATAGAAATGGAACAAGGGTTACACTTCAGGAAGACATTGCTTTGCAGCGATTCCATTTGTTCTGGCTCGTTCCAAACCTGAAAGATTCAAAACAAGTGTTGTTCCCGTACACGAAGGTCGAATGGGAAGATTTATGGGAAGATTTAATTGTGAAAACAAGAGAAGCTTCCAAATTCATCCCACTCGCGCCATTGAGAATGTTGGAGGCACCCAACGAAGAGGGAACAGATAGACTTATCCTACAGATTCTCCAAGACACCATCCCTACACAGCGACCCTCCGTCCTCTGAGAGCCGTAACTGCCAGTTGCTGTCACGTTGTCAGATACACGGTTAATTAAACCGTGGTAAAAACGTTGCTCAAAGGATGTGGCTTACATCGTTAACGTCATTTAAGCTCGCCATTTTTGAAGTAAATTCATGAAATCTCTCACACACTCTTGTTTTTCTCATTCCGCAACACTGTTATCTTTCTCATTCCGCAACACTTTTCATTTTCAACATGTGTGTTGATTTACTTTATATATGCTGCATCTGCGGTAACAGAGATGAAGTCAAAATTTCCTGCAGTCTGAAGATATTCTGTTTCGAGCAAACAAAGAGTTCGAGAACCATCGCCTGTATAGGCTGCTTGATTGACAGACTTACGACGAAGGATGTTCTACCACCCCACCGGTATCTTTTTAAAGACACTCTACCTGAACCTGGTTCCCAGAGGGCGGAAGAAGCTTCTTACATTTCAGCAAATGAATAAAGACAGACATTTCATGTATACAATCTACCCGAATTACAAATTCTGTCAACTTTTCCCATCGATGTTTGGTTTCTGTGAAGCCAAAGAAGCCATTGCCATAGCTGTCAATGTTGTCATTTCCCTCATTTTTTTCCCAAGCATAGCAGTGGGCTCAAATTGTAGCTTTAGCTGTAGAAACATCAATCCTGTGTGCTGTTTCGTTGCTGGAGGAAAGCATTAAAGACCAATCATGCAAATTCCTCATTACACAGAACTGAACCCATCAAGAACTTGAGTAGAAAAATGTAAAGTGAGCCAATGAAAGAATCATACTCTCTGTACCTCACAATGAGCGCCATCCCAAGTGCCGTCCCTCTTTTTTTTGTCACATCTCACAATCGATCTGAAGCGCCAACTGTAAGTAACAAAAAGTCTCCTATCTACATTTTTTGTCTCTCGTGAACTACAGCACAGAATCAACTCAATTATATTTCCTTGCCTTTTTTTATATTTATTTAGTTTCTTGAAATGCTGCTAAAGAAATTTACTCTCCTGGCTGCTTTTGTGTTTACAGTTTGCAGTGGTGCTGTTCTACCTAATATTACAGCATTAGAAAAACGTCCAGACGATGTTTCAGTCGAAGCTATTGATTTCTCTATCTGCGGTGCTACGATTGCAAAAGCTGCAATTGAAATATTCAAGTTTTCCAAGAACACTGGGCAAGCTCATCTGAGGGGAAACGCAGAAAATTGCATCAAGAAACTTCAGGCACAAAACGAATGTTCAACTGTTAAAAAAAGAAGTCGAAAAGCGGATGCTGGTGATGATAATGTATCAAGATGCTTCTGCGCATATTCAGTTGGTTCCGCCGTAAACGTTGAAAATTTTCTTGGAGAAGGGAGTCAAGCTACTCAAGTAATGCTCGATACAATTAATGGTGGATATTTTACAGGTGCCTACAATTTGGAAGCGGACTGTGGCGATAAGAGGCAATTTACAAGTATTGTTGTGAGTTGTGCAAGTGACTCAGTGCAGGATCGCGTCGATCAGTGTAAGGGAGGCACTTATTCACCAGTCAGCCAACTTGTCCAAAAAGCTAAAGCGACAGTGCATTTAACAAGACCAGATAAACCAGCACCATGCGAGATTCGTCCTCCGTACCGTAATCGTACTCCTTCGAATAATAACACAATAGCTAATTAAGAGGAGATGAAAAAGAAATATCTTTAATCATCAATTTTGAACTTAACCTGGAGGATTTAGAAATGAAAATTTTTTTTTTTTTTTTTTTTATAACAACTTGTCTCTCGAGTCAATTGACTCTGCGAATCTATCAGACTAACTAGCAAAGATCTACTATCGCTGTCCTCACCACCAAAGCGGAACCGATCCACAGTCGCCAAAAGACAGGTCACATTCCCCGGGCCTGCCCCTAGGGCCTGCGCAACAATTGCCACACCTCATCAGTGTGTTAAAAGCTGAAAACACCTTGTTACAAGAAGGGTATCTTCCCCATCCCCTCCATGGTTGTCAACCGCCTCCTCCCTTGCAGGCAATCCAGCAGCGTCCGATCCGCTGCGTCTGGGTCAAGCACGGGGCCAGGGCAGCTCCCATTTACATGGTCAGCGAGTAATGCACCACACGGACATTGGTCATCGTCGCTAATGTATCCATACCCATCACTCCAGTCCCCTCTCGGTCCCTTGTATGGAGTTCGTTTCATCTTGGCTGTGATCCCCCATTCTCGCTCTCGAGCAATGGTGGCCTTGCAGCGTGGTTTCCAGATCAGCTCCGTAGCTTTCTCCTCAATAAAGCCGACGAACTTGTGAATGACCTGGCGCGCAATCGACGATGGCGAGGTAAATAGACTGCCCCACTCCTTGATAAGGCTTACGGGTGTGATGCCACGGCATAAATCGCTGATGCTCCAGGTCAGATCCGGAGAGCGGTCATAATACTCGTCGCCTTTGAGCATTGATCGGGTCCCGGCGATACAGGATAGACCTCGGATGTGGGTCTCGTTGTTAGGACAAACCCATCGAATGGGTTTCGGTGCAGCAGCGGCGGCTCCAGCGCGGATCCTATCACGCTCTTGCTGCTTCTTGCTGTTCTTGTTGTATGCGGTCGTTGCAGCTCGTCCCCACTTATCAATCTGCTGTAGCCCTTCGCGCCAGATCTCCTTGTGGACATCTCTAATAGCACTGCACGTCCACAGGTGATGGTTGTCTTCGTCCTGAACATCGCAGACGCAGCAGACACGGTCAGGATATAGACTCGGGTGGCGAGCCTTCATGGTATTCAGGGTAGGCAGCATACCATGCAGCTTCTTAATATGATGTGTCCTCTGGGACGTATCAGCAGCACTGCTGAAGAACGTGTGCACAGAACGCTTGTCGTGGACATGGGCAAGGGTGGGCCGCCACTCCACGTCAGCAAGATCTGGTATCGCTCTCTTGACACGACGTTGGGTTGTCCAGGCCTGATGACGCCTGATTGTCGTCTGCTGCTTGAGTAGCTGCCGCAGATCATGTTTGCAACAGGTTTATGCTCGGTTAAGTGCATTATGATGTCATCAGCGCTTCGCCCATCTTTCTACGACTTTCTAGAACACTGTTGCTATCTATCCAGCCAGTTTATATAAACCCCATCCACACGTAGAACTAGACAGCAGCATTGATACGAATAAAGACTCCTTTCCACCCTAGATCCACTTCCACCTGATTTGACCGTTTGCAATGTTCCACAAGATGGTCGTGGCAATGTGCAAAAAAGCGGATGTCTTGCTGCTCGCTTAAATCAACTGACCAGGGCATTGACTCGACTCGGACGGCGGCTGTCGCCACAGTGTCTGCAAGATTGTTGCCCGTGTTGGTGCTGTGCCCACGGATCCACCTCACCTCCACCGACCCAGGCCGATCATGGACAATTTTGTGTAGTGCTGCCCAGTGTCCGGAGTACGTACTACGGAACCGCTTACGAGGTAACGTGTCCGCACGGGAACGCACAAGCTGCTGGTATTGTTGCACGACCGCTTGGTTGTCGAGCTCCACAATAATGTTTTGGTCTGGTGGTGCAGATAGGATGGCAGCTAGGAGACCCATGAGTTCTGCTTTTGCTGAAGAAGCGTACCCGTCTGTGCGGCCCTGCACACACCTGACCACGGAGGATTTAGAAATGAAAATCCTAAGTAGGGGGGGTTTTTTTTTTTTTTTTTTTAAAAAAAAACAAATAAATAACTATAAGAGCCAAAGTGCCGGGCGGGCGAGCCTGTATGGTACAGTAGTATCACGCGAAGCTTCCAGAGAACAGTGCTGTGGATCCTAGTTTCGGGTCCAGCTTGGTGCGGTTGTTTTTCGGCATGGGGGGCCGTGTATAAATTACCTTTCGGATTGCGGGCAGCAGGGGATTGGCTCCCTCCTGAGAGAATGTTCTATTCTGCTCAGGTTCGTACGCCACCGTGGGCTACGAGGAGATTTTTCAGAACAATCACTCGGATTTGCCAGAGCCGTTCTCCAGCACTAAGGTTACGGGGGGGACTATTGAGAGAGGAGACTAAATAATTTACTTCAGAAATCACTCGAGGGCCGCAGTAACATCGTAAGGAAGCCGTACATATATGCCGGATCGAAACATAAGTTGAATATTTGCCGAATCAAGTCACACAGGAGAGAGCCAGTCCAAAGGATCAAGATATCAAGTTAGCAGGAACAGGACGACCGAGGCAGGCTTGCGGGAAAATACGCGGGATTTATATGGCGCCTCCTACCATTGTTCGGGACAAACAGGAACATCCTGACCAGCGAGAAATAGTAACCCCCATAAAATAACCAATAAACCCTGGCAAAGATTGTCCATTGGAAAAAAAAAAAAAAAAAAAAAAAAAAAAAAAAAAAAAAAAAAAAAACTATAAGAGCCAAAGTGGTTCACTATCTAGTACGAGATGAACAAGGGGCTGGAGTGTCACAAAGTGGCAAGGCAGGGATTGGAAGCAAGGGAAGGAAATGGCAATGATAATATTTTATTGCAAGATAGTGTACTATGGCTACAAGGACAAGGTAAGTATTTATGCTAATGCATTTTCTAGATGCGAGCTGGGACAAGTGGACAAAGGAATAGGAGGACATTGAAATTAGAGTAAGTAGAAAGCTTATAGTGAATAAAGCTTCTCTTCGTGGCAAGGTGATGAGTGCAGGGGCTTTGGTGAGAGTGACGGAGTTGAATGAGGAAGGGAGGGACGCTGATCAAGGGAGGGAGCTGAGTCGAAGGAACCGGGAAGGGTTCCTGTTCGTTGGTGGTGTTGAGGGTGTTGCTAGATGAGGGTGGAGTGTGTCTAGGGGAAGTGATGAGTGTTGGACGCGACGAGGGTGAGTGTGTTGAACGCGTTGGAGATTGTTTACGTGTGACGTGCATTTGTCGCCAAATGCACTCAGGCCCAATTGCTCTCTCGCACACTCCTGTTCCTTCACACTCATCGTTCGTGACATGGAGTGGGAGTGGGTGGGATACCCATTGTCTCTTCCTGTCGAACAATAGGCTTTAGTCGTCACATCGATCAACTTCGCTTTGCACATTCAGGCGACGACAAATAAATTATACATCAATAAGGGTTATCATACAAATAAATTATACATCAATAAGGGTTATCATACAAATAAATTATACATCAATAAGGGTTATCATACAAATAAATTATACATCAATAAGGGTTATCAAAATAACCGTTGCTGTCATGTTGTCAGATAAATTATACATCAAAATAAGGGTGATCAATAAAGGTAGATTATGAGATATTTTGCGGTGAGTTGATGTCAAGGAGATGAAAAGTGGGGGGTTTTATTCAGCCCTTGGTCCTAGGTCGGGGTATTCTGCTACAGACTGTTGGGACATGGCGGGTGGAGGTGGAGGGACAGACTGTTGGGGCATGGCGGGTGGAGGTGGAGGAGGAAAGAAGGAAAGAGGGGGTGGTAACATCGACGTTGCGAGACTGCATTTTCAACCTGGCCGCATTCTGTGCCTCAAAAACACGCAACCGACCTTTAATAATAACAAGCTCTTTTTTACGACAAATTTAGTAGTGTTTCGTGTAGGATCTTGGTTGGAAGTGAGCAACCTTAGTGAGATGTCTGTAGTCTGTTTAAAGAGAAAAATAAAATTTTGGCGCGATTGTGCCTCAAAACACCTCTTTGATTTGTGAATGCGGAAATTAAGTCTATATAAGGCGTCGTGAGGAGTGTCGTGGGGAGCATCTCAAAGCTCGAATTCCTCAAGTCAAGAAAAACAAAATTCCCACTATGAAGTTTATTTCCACCCTGCCAATGATTGCACTCTTTGGAGTTGCTGCCGTTTTAGCAGCCCCAGCAGCCCCAGCAGCCCCAGCAGCCCCAAGTGGTCTGACTGCTCCGTCTGGAAATAAGCTCGATGACATCATGGACGCTCATCACGACGCCGAATTCTCGAAGCGTGGAGACAGTGATGATATGATAGAGAAGCGTTGGTTCAACAAGTACCTCAAGCGCAGCGATGCTGTCGACGACCAAAGTGAGATTGATCATGGTGTCGAAAAGCGTTGGTTGAACAAGTATTTGTGAGAAGTTCCTATCCGATTAACGCCTACTTTCGAACGCTGAATCTATGATTTACCAGAGATTGAAATCATTGATGTCTTCATCGTTAAATTATCCTTTTTCAGGTAGTCTACATTTAGAAAAGATGTGCCGCACTTGTGCCACATTTGTTTAGATGTTATTGCATTTATTTTGAATATACGTATATTGCTTGTCAATCTTATTGTCTATTTTACTTGCTCCTACTTCACTACTTCCTTCACTTGCGCCCTTGTAGGGACCTGAGTCATTGAAGGTAGCAGAGGACAAGGCTCATTAGATTGATTACTTATTTGGACAACCGAGATTGCTTGGACAGTGTGATTATTATCATTCGTTGTGCTCTTACCGGACAATCGAGGCATGTGCCTGTCTCCGCGGCATTCGGCATCGTTATGGCCGCGTCGACCACATTTGGAGTACTGCTTATGGCATGCAGTCTCATGGGTGGGGTTCATTCCACAGAGCTTGCAGTCAAGCAGCTGGCTTGTTCTATTGTTGGGACCTCGGAATGCCTCTTTCGGCTCGGGCTTCTTGTTCGTTGGGGAGAATCGATTCGATCCCCTGCTGCGCTTGTTTCGCGAAGCACCCGTCGAGATACCGGCAGAAGTGCCGTTAGCGTCTCTATTATATGCGCTTGCGGACCGACCAAACCACTAAGAACGCTTGTGAAGTCGTTGATAGAGGCAAAGTCAACTGAGGCTCCCTTCCTAACATGGAGGCGAGTGACCATGTTATTGAGAGTATCAAGAGACACGGTGTAGTGTAGTGGCTCTATATCAGGTAAAAGTACTAGCTGTGAATATGTTGCTCAATAAACGTCTCTTCTGCTTTACGAAGTCTCTACATAATAATTATCTTACGGTGTATGGATAAAGCTCCAGATGTGGTGGCACTGGTAAGAGATCTTTCAACGGTGAGGATAATAAAGACAGCAAAACTATTTACGAGAATAAGAACGGCGACAACACACTCAGGTTAGGGATCTGCAAGGTCAAAGGGACTCTGTCTTGACTCCTGTGTCCAGACGTCGGCATCGAGGGGTACTGTTCTTGATCCTCCGCTCTTGTTCGTTATGAGACCATGATCATTACCTGTCGTGGGGGCAGGCAGGTAATGTGAGCGGACTCGCAGGAACACTTGGGGGGCACTAGAGGTGCATTAGTTCAGACGCACGGGTCCCGTCTCTACTCTTGCTGGGCGATATGCTATGAAGGCCAGCTGTGGCAGAGTATACCGATCGAAGGGTACAGTGTGTTGGGACAGGGATGCGTGGAGCGACTTGGAGTGTCGTGCGGGGGCAAGTGTTGAGCAAAGTATAGTGAGGAAACAGACCAGGAACCATTTGGCCCTGATATTTATTGACCAAAGAAAATTTCTATAAATGCAAACCCTATTGACTCTTGTCTAAATGCATGCTCTTCTAATTGCACATCCTGTAATTGCACGTGCGGCACACGCCTGGTATGATCGTATGAGTGTCCTGTGTTTCTCAAAAATATTCGACTCGTGCTAGGCCAATGTAACTGTCGAATCGAATTTCGAATTTCATTCGAATTTTACATTGGCCTAGCACGAGTCGAATAAAAGTCGAATATTTTTGAGAAACACTGCCTGTACCTATTCCTCCCATCGTATCATATCAGGTGTTGTGTCCGTTCCTTGTACCTGTATACCCCGTCTATGCCCTGTGTGGGTTTACCACACTACAACGGTGGCATTCAATAATGTGAGAACCATTTTATTGTCATCCTTGACACCATTGATGCGAATGTCTCGAGCAGTACGCATGGCAAACTGGCGGTAAGACTCTCTGTTTTCTCGTCCAGTCGCCAACAGCTGTTTTATCTGTTCAATGCGCTCTTGTTCGGTTAACGCAATCTTAAGAAAGATTGCTTCGCACTCATCCCAGGCCAGCTTCGACTTCGGTCTTTTAGCAAACTCTTCTTTGAGGGCTTGACTATGGAAGGGGCTCACGGCGTGGTACGACAAGTAGCGACTGCATTGGTCCTCAAACATGTCATCTCCCACGTACGCGCAGACAATGTGCTTCGCTTGATCCAAGAACGCCCGAGGATCGCTGTCCTTTTTAAATCGTAGCATTGTGGTGTAGTAGGTCTAGAACGATAGAAGAGGACTAATCTGTAAGTATGATGTTTGTTTTTTCAACGATAGATCATATACGGAAAAGAAGAAAGGACGCTTACTATGAAGGTTTGACAACCGAAACTGTTTGGGCGCTGGGGGGAGCTCTCTCAGTTCAGGGAACTCAAGATTACTATACAGAAAGGCTACTCAAGGTATGTATATAACATTATGACAAGGAGAACAAACAACAAAAGAGAAGAGACACTTACTGTTGGATACTAAAGGGATCACTTAGTTCCACAGGTGCCTCTCTCGAGAATGCAGAGAAAGGGAACACTATCTACTGAGGACTAGATAACAACAATAATACAGCCGAGTTAGGGATATATCAGCTCAAAGGGGACTCCTTCTTGGTTCCTGTGCCAGGAACGCTCCATTCTCCAAGGGGTACTATTCGCGGTCCTCCTTGGTCATTATTGTCGGATCATGGTCTCTACCTAGCAAAGGTGCGGGGGTCCACCTTGTTCTAGTTGGGGACAACAAACACCTGGATCGGTCGACACTAGTGCGGGACAGGCCAGGGATCGTAAAGAGCCGTTGCGGAGACTTGCGGAAGGACTTGTATCGGATCTTGTCAGCAAGGTAAGGACTTGTGACCGAGGGAGAAGGTGGCGAATTAAGATGAGGAACGATGGGGGTGAAGAGAGGCAATAGCACACAGAGTCCTATCTCTACTCTTGCTCAACCGACTTAGGGGTGGGCTGGCCTTCTTTTATACTTATTATTTTCCTTTTGATACTGGAAACCTACAAAGACCTGTTGATATATGAAAGCCTGATAAAAGATATAAACTGCTAACGAAGCTAACAACTAAATACAATGAAAACAAATGAGTTGACCGGGCAACTCAGGTCAACTCATTTTGAACCTTAATAATGTCCACTCAAATGTGCCTGCGCCCAAAAATAAAGGCAGACTGGATCATCCATCTCATTTCTCACTCCCACACTCCCAACTCACTCCCATACTCCATTTATTCGCTTTCATAGGTACCACTAAGCTCCGCATCAGCCTGGACCTCTTCGCCTGGGATAAGTGTAGCTCTGTTAATGCATGCCTCTTTGAAGTGGCAGAACATGGTGCTGGTACAGCTTGATCCATATCTTCGATGAAGGATAAAGCGCATGTCTCCTCTTTCAATCTCGCTGCTCAATGGCGTAAGATCATCGCAGCCGAATAATATTTGTTAGATCCCTTTGCAAAGGCTGCATTAACCGCAGATAGTGCAACACTTTGCATGGCTGCGTGAGGTGAGAGGTGCAGAGATCGAGTATGGAGGAAAGGCCGTTTGCGCCATTTGTTTTGAGTGGGCCTTATTTTTTTACGCCTTGTGTAATTGCCTCTGTGATTTGAGCTGACCCGGGTTGCCCGTCAACTCAAATGTATACACCCATAAAAAATCAAACTTTGAAGAGACCTAAAAAAACAGTGAGCTATGTCCTTGATAGCAGCTCTGGTCCCCAGCTTCATAGATGTCCCGACTATTCCACCCAGTCTTTTGGGCGGGACCAGAATGACTTCGTAACAGTATATTCTTCGAATCTTTTATTCTCCGAAAGAGGCGGAGAGTCGTTACCTTGTCGTTTGATATTGGGACCCAACGCTTCATTAAGCGAAGCCCTGTCTTCAATGGGCTCAATGAGTAGGTGGATTCGCTTTTCGAGTGCATTCAGCTCGTGGATGGCCTCTTCATGGGCTTGCTCTTTTTTCGCAACATCGTCGTCATCCGACGCAAGGGCAAGAGAGCGGCTAAGGTCGGCTTTCTTTTCTTTCAGCGACCGTCGGTGCTCGTTCATTTGGACCAAGATTTCTTGGTCCGTTGGTGTCGCCTCAGGAGCATTGCCCGATGGCTAATCCTCGTTATCGATGTTCATCTGCTGGATGTCGAGGGACAGGCTGTTGATATCGTTGCTGTACATGTTGTTTTGGTGGTTGTATGTATGTGTGTGTGTGTAGATAATATCTTCACTTAAAATTAGAGGTACGCTTATCAGACTCAATAAAATATATTGAACTCTGGTGAAGGCAACCTC
The DNA here is from genome assembly GCF_025024155.1 of Gamsiella multidivaricata. Classification (NCBI taxonomy): domain Eukaryota; kingdom Fungi; phylum Mortierellomycota; class Mortierellomycetes; order Mortierellales; family Mortierellaceae; genus Gamsiella; species Gamsiella multidivaricata. Next base: position 117,160 of record NW_026251803.1, read on the forward strand.
GACGTCTTGCCTGAGGAGTCGTCCGATAGCAATACGAATGTTATTATTTCAGGAGAATTATTTACTATTTCCAGGGTCGCGTTACTGCAGGAATTGCGCACCGCGGATACTACACCTTTCAATCGACCTGACTCTTCCATCTCCAAATGCTTCTCTGCAGCACAATTCTTCGCACGCTCCCTCACTACCGTCTTTTAATTGATATTTGGCTCCATTTATGGATAGACAAAACAGAAAAACGACATACTCCTGCTGCTCGAGTGCGCTTGTGCTTGGCCGTTCCTGAGTGAGAGACACGTCTGTTTTTCCCGCCCTGTTCTCGGTTCCTAAGAGTCGCTTCACCTATCCCCTCCCTCCTTATCCTTGTCTCCTTGTCCTTTGTCACTCCCTTCCCTCCTCTTCCCTATTCCCTGCTCTTCTCCATTCCTGCCATCGACCATGCTACTCATGATTCATGATTCTGACTCTCTCTCTGTGTCACTCCCTCTCGTTCTGCTTAAGCACCAATCATACCATATCTACCATATCTTACCCCTCGCCCTACCCTCTACTCTAGCCTCTATCAACGCTCTCGTAACAAAGTAAAAGCAATAAAGTTGCCACAAGAACGATTAGCATTTAGTGTGCTCTTGCAAACTGTGATAAAACTGTGCTAATTGTGCTCCAAGTTTTTGCGTCCGCACCTGATTTCATTCCTTGCTGCTTGCAAGAAATTGTTCTCGAGCAAAGTTGATAGATCGACCCTTGTAGCTGGTTGTCAAGGTATCCAAAATGGGCTCGATTGATTGCTTTTCCTTTTCGGCCCTCGCCATAATCAACTTGACAAGTTGGCCCCTGCGTTGGTACGCCCTGTTACGCGCTTTGGTAGACGCCCAGGTCGAGTCTTGCCTTTTTGCTTCCGCCACAGGACCATGGTATTCGTCCCAGGCTTGCCGAGCAGACAAATGTCCACGCCCATTATCGCTCTGCATCAAGTATCCTTTGTTACTATCATCAGTCTCTGAGGATGCCCGAGGCTGCTCGATTGAAATGCAAAGTCAATCCTTGATCTTACCCTTTCCATTGTTCCGGCTAAGGATTCAACGAGGATGCCCCCTCTGAAACGCCTTTAGTTGTTGACGCTGCTTTTCCGACAGGTCCACTATAGCCAGCCTCTGCACTAATGTATTTTTTTACAGTGTATTTGAAGACGACCGATTTGAAATACTAGAGTTTCCAAACTAAATCCACGCTACAGCCCTCTCCGTACTCTGTATCGCAATATACCTAAGACGATCAATTTGGAGCGACAACATAAGTCAATTGCGATGATACAAAGAGGTTCGAGCACAGACAGCTTCATTACCTGCGACAGAGTTCAGCTAGTGTGCAATAGAAGGTCAGTCGAGTACCAACTCCATGTCATGGACATTGCTCACTACGATTTCATCGTAGGAATGAATCTCTTTCCTAGATTTGGGTTTGCTATCATAGGTGTGGTTATGCCGACACCAAGCGAAGAAGAATTTCTATGGATGCCATCCGATGAGAAACCATCGGTAGTGCCAAAAGAGACGCCTTTGAAAGAACGCACGCCTGAATTCATCAAGCAAAAAGAAGATTTTATGAGAGCGCTCGAGCCCTCTCTCAAAGCTAATGAAACCATATACCCAAAACCATATGATTCGATGAAAGTCGCGTAATCCAGGAATGGTCTTGACCGTTTCACGTATAGGTAGAGAAAAATGAAGTAGATAGAACGGTACAGAAGTGGTGAGACACAGGAGTCATTGTGCTCACGCCGAAAGGCAATCCATACAACAATTCTCTGACAATGGCTGCTCGCTGGGACCTAGATGGCAACATCATGAAGTACCGCGTGTGCCTCGACCCTCGCACATTGAATAAACAGCTAGAGGGTACAGACAACTCTCCTTTACCACTCATAGTAGATATTCAGCAAAAAGCGGCAGGACACAAGTACTTTTCGACAATCGATCTCTCAAGCATATGATCGAATGCCAGTGGACAAGGCGAGTCAACCATTGACAGCCTTCATCTGCAATGGCAAGCAATACATGTTTGCAAGAGCACCATTTGGGTTAAGACCTCCGATGAGCATTTTCCAGCGAGGAATGTCTCGTTTGCTTGGTGGTCTGCATTATGGCAGCACATAATCTGATGAATTATTGTTTATTCGAAGTCAATCGAAGAACATCTAGCTCACATCACTGTGGTCGTCAATCGATTAATTGAAGCAAAACTAATCATCAATCGAGAGAAAAGCAGGTTTCTAAGCACTGAGGTCCTTCTCATAGGATTTGTTGTAAAAGAAGAAGGACACAGTA